>NW_020450794.1:524533-646129 GCF_003343035.1 Apteryx rowi | reverse complement strand
TTCTGTTAGCATATTGGGATGGCTGCAGTGAAACAGGGATTAGTTTTTTCCAGTCCCCAAACCAAAAAGCCACTCTCAGAATGAACACAGAAAGTTTAAGAGCAATCCCCATTCATGCTTGCATTTCCTAGCACGGGGGAAAATCAGAGGTAGACTATCTACCAACTAGTTCTGTTGCTGCTTTCTCTAACTTGCTTTAAAAATCAGGTTTTTAAGACTGCCATAGTCCTGTGGGTCTTAAGCTTCTTTCTTAGGCACTGAAGGCAAGATCAACAGTCAGGAGAGCTATATTATGTTATAATGTGGTGCTCAGGCCCTCATACTGCTACAGCAGACCCCACCTCCTGTATGTAGCGCGCATAACATATAAAGTCTTAATCCACACAATTTCAAGGTGTTTTCAGTTATGGATTTGCAACTACCAAATGAAATATGACAGCTACCTGAAAAATATCTTTAAGCCATCACTCACAACCTCAAACTAACATCAAACCTATTATGGTGTACTCCTCCTTTTCTAGTTCTCATCATCACTGAAAAGCCCTAAGAAATTTTAGACACATCCTCTTAACTCTGAAAGAAAATGCAATAGTCCAAATCCAGCCTCCTTCTGAGAGACTGGCAAGAATCCAAGTGGTTTCAAAAGGAAAATGCGGGCAGCAATGTGTGGGCTCTTTTTAGTACACAACATTCATCAGGATTTCTCTCTTTTCCTGGGGCCCTCTCTGGGCCACCAGTATGGATGCAGATGCCAGTTATTTAGCAACAAAGAGGGCCAAACAAGTTTAAAAAAAATAAAATAAAAAAATGACAGCTTGAGCGGCATTTTGGGATTGCAGAGTACGTTGTTTCCACTGATCTAAACCTGCACATAGCGGACTCAAAGACTCCCATTATCTTTCGTGCACGTGTAAGATCAGGAGGGGGCTTTCAAAAACAGACCTGCAGGGGTACTTCTCTGTAGCACCTGGCAATATTAGAGACGGCACAAGACGATGAAGTTACAACCAAAAACCAGAATTTACAGCAAAATCCTTCTTGTGTCAACCCTTATAGAGGCCACAAGCAGCTAACTACACATTTACTTTTTCAGCAGACAGGACCAGATTTTAAAAGATACAGAGGCATTATGAGAACAAGCCACAAAACACCTTAGAAACCTTGTCTTAGTTGACCCAGGCGAGTGACCGCCAAGAGAGGTGAATGTACGGCCCCGCTCACTCACAAGCGTCCCTGAGCTCCTCGAGTGGGAGAGTGCAAACACCGTGAACCTGCGTGCTCCTTCTCCTCTGCTGGCAGGAGAGCCCGGATCTCCTCCCCAGCCGCTACTGCTCCAGCCAGAGGGGAAGAGAGAAGTGCCTGCTGAGTGCGGGCACTCCGTAATCTCCTTCCTAAAGGTCTTCCCCTCAGAAACGTTGCTCAAGCTGCTGCTGAAAACCCCAGCTGGGATATGAGCTTTACTGGACAAGATATTCATTGTTCAATTTATGGCTTGACTGTACTTGTAGAAATGTATTTCATTTCAGTGTCAGCAGATGAGCTGGACGAAGGGAAGCAAGGGAGGGGTTTGTCAGAGGGTTTCTTTCTTTATTTGATTTGTTTTCCGAATCACTGAAACGAAGATGTTTGTCTAGCTCAGCGATGGGTAAACATGTTTGCTTTTCCCTGCATGTCGTTTTTTCACTGGTAGGATTTACAAATTCTAACAGTTGCATTTCTGGAGATACATAAGCACATAGACTCAGGGACAAGAAAAAGGGAGGAAAGTTTTCTACTAGCCAGGAGCCCAAATTCTCTTCAGAGTTGCGCTCATGTAAGCAACCCCAACATCGACTGAGGCATGCCCGTGAAAACAAGCACAGAATCTAATTTTATCCAGAGGAAAAAAAAAGAATAAATAAATAAATACAGCACGCAGCCTGATATTCCAGGAGCAGAAGGGAACCTACGGCTACACTCACAGTAAGAGCAGATCTCTCCGACAGAGCTGTTTTGTAAAAGCGAGGTATTACAGGCACCGACCGCTAACGCAGGAGCGCAAAGCGGTTTGATGAGCATGTGCTGCATTTCACCGCCGAGCACTGGAACTGTCCCCAGACCAGGCGAGGGAGGCGCTGCCTGGGTGATGGACATCTCTCACTCTGTGAGAAACAGTCGACCTTGTTAGCCTACCACACCCCACCAGCACACAAGCCCAGGTGTTAGCATTCAGCTTATAACGCAGCTACGCTTCCATACATGTGCTTGTGAGCGAATTTTAAAAGCAACCCAGAATTTACCATAGCCGTGTAAAGGAGTTCCCATAAAGGAGTTCCTTCTGAGGCTTTCTAAAGTATGTTCAAAGTAACCAGCCCCCCGCATAACGTGAAATCAAAGAGTGAAAATCTGCCAGAAAGGATATTAAGACTCTCTTGATTGTGAAGGCTCATAAAATAAATGTGTTGGTTGTTATGGATTAAAGTTTGTATCAAAAAGATGAAGCATCTGGAGTCTATATTGTAGTCTCTAAAATTCCTAATAGATCTGTGTCAAAAAAAAAAAATACTGAGATTAATAGGCTAAAATGAAAACATATCCCTTCAAGAAGAACAGAAAAATGTTTAGCCAAAAGTAACACAGTCTCTAGGATTCATGCACACCTAAAATTCACAAGACTGTCATTCCTCTATGAATTTCATTAATTTCCAACCTTAATATTTATCTGAATACAAACAATACTTTAACTTTCATTCCACTGCAAATTTTGGACTATGGAAATTACCAAAACATCTGTGTGCTTTCCAGAGCACTCTTTAATTGTGCGAGGACTGGCTGTATCAGTTTTTGAGTGCAAAATTGCTAGGTTCTACCCAGATAATTTAGGAAGGAAACAGTGTTGCTAACTCAGTAGGTGAAACTTTCCAACCTGACCCAAGCCTCCTTAAAGATTCCCCTATATCTTCTACAAAAGTCAGCATATTAGCACAAATTAGCAGCTGTCTGAATACTTGCAAATGTCCCACAACTGTTCCTACTGCTTTTGAAAGCAAGTAAGGTATTCTGTGTTTCCTCTCTGGCAGCACCACAAAACACTGCTCCATGGATGCTGCATGCCACCAATAAATACCTTCACTGTATGGCCCATTACCTCACTTTATTTCTACCCTGGCCTGATTCTCTTTCAGGCTTAGGCCTGGTTATACAATTCTGAGAGGACAGCAGGATCTGTAAGGTAGGCATGAATATCATTTAGTGCCTACTTTACATACCTTTGACCAAATCCCTGCAAAAGGCCCTTTTAGTATAGACCAGAATCAATATCACCATGCTCCTTTCTTGTGAATCTTCCTATATAAATGCAAGGCAAGAATATGATGATTCCTCCCTAAATACTGAATCTGGCAGTCACACTGTAATCTCTGTTGAAAGAGCTTGCTAGACTAGGGCATCACTCTTCCAGAGGGGCCCATGAAATGTTTGTTCCCTTTTCCTTGTAGCTCAGCAGGAGTAGAAGGCCTTCTCCTATGCTCAGCACAGCCCCAAGAAGCCCCGAGGACCAGAGCCAAAAAGCCAGCAGCAAAAGGAATAGCATTTCCCAAGCTAGATGCAACCCTGCCCTACCTTGGCCAGAATACCTCCATGCACCGAAGAGAGAGCAGCAGCCTCCCAGAAGGACACCAAAGACGCATAACACAGAGAGGCACCAAGGACAGAAGAGCAGAGCTTAGGGCATCCAGCTCCTGAAGAGGCTACTCAGAACAGCTTCAGACACAGGGAAAACCATGTGGGTGCAGAGGACTGTGGTAGATACACAGCTGTTTTCAATTAACATCTCCAGGCTTGAGCTAACTGTGGGCTGTGTTAGAAGATGAACCAAACCTGGCTCCTGGTGAAAACTGAATGCCAGTTTCACTTGTTATCAGGCTGCTGCTTCTTTTCCAAGCAATTTGTTGCTACAGGCAAAGGTTTTGACTTTCCTTCATCAAGATTGTTTCTTGCTGCATTTTATTTAAACATTGGGGAGAATCTCAGATTATACATGTTCTAGACAAGTATTGTGGTATGGCAAATTTCATTTTTATTTTTAATAACTATGTGTAATGTATTTATTTACCAGGTTGTAATTTCATTAGCAATCAGAAAGTGTAATAATATTTCTGTCCTTCCATCTACTACAGAGACAATATCTTCCAGAAACTGTATGTAATGATTGTACTGCTATTTAACCATTTATAGAATGAGTTCTTCCTACTTTCAATATAGCTCAAAGGCAACTATGAGTGCAATTAAATGGTTCCCTACGATACTGGTACACACAGACTGATAAACACCATGAGGGTAATTTCATCAGGAAGAGCTGAATGACTCAGAATTTCAAGCACTTTACATCTCTTTAAATATTCTCATAAAGCTCTTCTAATTTTGGAAAAACTTAATTCCTCTCTCTAACTCAAATGCTGTTTCTACCCCTATTCTCCCTTCCTGTGATGTGCCTTTCATAAAAGCATTGCTTAGTTCCAAAGTTAGGTCTACTCACAATAGAAAGGGCTCAGAACCTGCTTCTATTTCTTTCCTTTCAAATTCCATCTCAAACGTCTCAATAAGATGTACAAACAGCATGTTTCAGGACATGCCCCATTCCATAACAATTCAGGTGATCCATTTAACCCCATCTTGCAACTTCACTGTAATTACTTTTTGGGGGCGGGGAAACAGGGACAAATTTTGGCATCGTAAGCACCTCTTCTACTGCAGTGGCACGCACTAGTAAAAGCTGGTGTAAAACAGAAGTGACTCCAGATCCATACCTTCTTTAGCTAAATAAAAAGCTGAATTTAGAACAACAGACAGCCCTCCATAAACTAGAACAGCATTGTTTTCAACAGTGCTGTGTGTGGAGGGTATAGATTCAAATACACATACGTACCACTAAAATTCTTCTCCTTTCCTTTTGGACGTGTCTTCCCTGTATTCATTTGTCTTACTGTCTTCTGCTGAGTTCATCCCCATCTATTTTCACCAGGCACCTTGTTCCCAGGCAGTGAATGCCGCATGTATACAGGTGTATGAGTCATCCGACTTTCAGACCTCAGAGTCTCAAGATGATTTGAAACTTGATAAAACAGTTCACTCCCCTCTATTGTTAGTAATAGATATAGCTGATTCATTATATCAAATCAAAAAAAAAAAAGCAAAAAAAAACCCAGGGGCTCTTTGAAAATAAATGTTTGTAAAGTCCTGAGAAATCCTATGACTTCTCCCTTTCTCAAAACAGCTTACCATGTCTGCAGTCACCAAAGCTCAGAGAGGAGGGGGTTATATGTCTAACCAAGTCACCTATGCTACTCTTAACTCAGTAACTGCTCCCTTGAAATCTCTGAAATACGGTGACACTGTCACCAAGCTTTAAGAATGATAATGAAAACAAGGCTGCCATTTTGCATTTGGACTGATCAAGAAGTGGCTTGCATTATACATACAGCTGCTTATACCCGCTATAAAGGATAATTTTGCTGTATTAACTCCATAAATTTGATAGAGCCAGCAAGGCTTCCACTGCATAATAGCTTAATTTTTCACTCTAATAATAACTGGCTGCCAGTTGAAATGAATGGGAGCAAAAACAAACATTTCTGTTCCATGACATGATCCATGACAGATGTACAGTTTAGGAGGCCCTAGGGCAGGGTATTCCAAGCCTCTCCTCCCTTCGCCCCATGGCGGTAAAAGCATTAACACCAAGAAAAGAGACTGAACTGTAAAGGAACTCCTAGGAAAATGACCCAGCTATCCTCTACTTAATCCGCAATTGGCAATATGCCTGATTTAAGACTATGTTAAGCATCCCGGATTTTCTAAAGTGCTTACAGACGGTGTGTACAGTATAACATATGCCTGTAAACTACAGGGTACGAAACATCCCTCTCTCCTTCACGCACAAAGGTGTAGTGGGGCTTTTTGCTTTGACTTCTACTCCTTCTATTCACCTTAAAAAAAAAACACGTTTCCCTAGGAATATATGGGGAGAACTAAGAACTTGATTATTACAGTTTATTAGTAGTATCAATTTTTTGTAATGCAACATGAAAACATGTATCCTTTAAAAAAATTAGAAAGCCCAAATGCTTGAAGCTTGACAGATTTCAGTGAAAATGGGGCTGCATAGTTTAGTGCCAACAAGTTACTCAGGCTTTATGTGAGTATTGATTTATCTGCTAAATGAAAATGAATAGCCACCATATCTACTGCATTGTTTTGCTGCCTCTGCAAGACAGAGCACCTTCTTAAAGCAACCCTAAGTACTTTAAAAAGGTGATCTGACAATGCTACCTTTGAGGGGGAAAAAATCCACAGATATTTATACTCCTACTTTTGAAAAAACACTGTGGACAGAAGGGGATTTTGTGCACATTTAGGATAGTCTTTCTTTTTTCTTTCTTTTTTTTTCTTAAGGAAAGCCATGGGATAATTTTTCTTAGAAAAGTGTAAGAGAATAAATTTGTCCACAAGCCAGGAAAGTAGCTGATTGCTGCGTGTGTGCAGATAGGACAGTGATGAGACATGCAAGGGATGTGGGGGGAATTCCCCTCACTAAATGTTTAGTGTTTGGGGCCTGCCAGCAGCTCATTATAGAAGCCATTATAGAAGTCAATAATCACAGTCTGAGAGGCTATCTTATTTGATATAAATGAAAAGAACATATTGTCAAAACCCAGAGAGCTCAAAAAAAGATGATAAGAGAGCTAGAAATCACCCTATGAAAGATACACCCAAGATCAAAAACTGCACATTATGAATGAAAACAGAACAATAAACAGCAGCACGGCCTTCTGAAGCTATCTTTCGTCAAGCATAAGTTGCTGCAGTTCAGGGCTGCCTAATGCATATCTTCAGTTTTTACTCATCATCTGGGAGCATCTGGGTTCTCCCAAGGGATCCCAACTCCCCGCGTGTCAGCCATCTGTACTGTAGGGTTTCCTGCTAGCATCTAGACCCAAGCAGCAGAAGAAAAGCTAACTACGGACTGAACATCAGAGCTGCCTTCCATGGCAGGCATGGATGAGCTCAACATGACCTAGGTAGCTAGGTCCTCAGCCTACAGAAGCCCTTCTCCTACTAAAAGTCTGAGATTCTGGTTTATCAGGAGTCCTCGGGACACTAACTGGTTCCTCACCAGGAACTGATGGATACTGCTGAAGAGAGTTGGAGGTAGATGGACAGTATTAAGATTTGATTAACCAGTGAAAAGCACAAAAATTGAACTGAAATTCACAAAGTGAGAAATAAAAATGAAGACAGTCAGAAACCCGAGATTGCTGGTACTCTGGAACGCCAGGGGAGACTTCCTTCCTTCATGAAAGGCCCTGTTATAGCCAGAAGTGAAAAGACAATTATCCCGCAGAGTGTGGGATAAAGTGTGAAGACAAGCTAATGCTGTAAGAACTTGGGTCTCTGATTTCCATAGTAAGAAAACATATTTGATAGAAGATGTAAAACAAGGGATATTTAATACAACAAAGGCAACCCAGGTTCCTCTTTCTGTGGTTACAAACATTCAGTAGTGGGGTGTTTTACCATAAATAAGGTCATGTTAGAGCACCCCTTACAGGAGCACAGTAAGGTAAGACAGAAGTGAAACATGGCTTTGCAGTCGTAGGCAGAGAAAAACTGTCTTTCACATCTTGTCAGCTGGCCACGGTTAAGTATATGGTTGTAGTAAGGCTTACCCCACCCAGCTGACATAAAGTTAAATAGGTCCACAATGACTGCTAGGTCAATTTTAATAGTCAGTTAGTTCACCCAACTGTACAGGCCTGTGTTTGAAGGTATCCTGTCTTGCTAGTGAAGACAGACGCAAGGGGTTTATGCCAACTAGAAGCCATGGCAAGAAGCTCAGTGGAAATATGGAGATACATGGTATGATTTGTCTTTTTGAAGAGGGATTTTGACCTAATTGATCCTACTGAAGTCCACAGTAAACCTCCCCTGACACAATGAAAAGTGCTAGGTAAGACAGGACCAGAGGGCCAAGAGGAAATCCTATCTTTTTGTTGCTGTTGTACGTCTGAGCACACTACCTCAGCTCACTTCTTTCACTCCGATTGCAGCCTGAGACTGTTGCCGAACTAATGTCAACTTGGATTAAAACAGAACCCCTGTATCAAAATCCTACTCTGAAAGGGTGACATAGTGTCAGGACCCATGAACATCTTTCCCTTGAACATCTATCTCCTGACACTTTCCTTTGATTCCTCTGACACAGACAAACATGTTTGCTTCTGTGTGAAGAGTCAAATAAAAACTATTATTTGTCCTGTTCAGAAAGCTGATCTTTGGGTTTGGGTCAGGGGTTTTTTGTTTGTTTTTTGGGGGGGTCTTTTTATCCCCTCTACATGCATTCACTGTATGAAGGCTTTAGTTTGTTATCTTTAAAAAAAAGAAAAAACCTGCAATACTAAACAAATATCACACATTGCCACTGGATATGTTATGCAGGGCCACAGCAACTTCTTGATGGGAAAATTCCACTTTTTTTCTGTTATTTGTGCAGAAGAACATGTAAAATACTGATTGTGGAACATTAACAGCATTAACCTCAAAATGGTCCTCATGTCTTTGTTCTTGCAAAAGAGAGGCC
This sequence comes from Apteryx rowi, assembly GCF_003343035.1. Lineage (NCBI taxonomy): Eukaryota > Metazoa > Chordata > Aves > Apterygiformes > Apterygidae > Apteryx > Apteryx rowi. Next base: position 637,512 of record NW_020450794.1, on the reverse strand, counting down.
TTTTCCTATGTCCATATTTTAATTTTATGCATAAGTGCATGGATGCTGAAGTAATATTCACATGCCGCCAGGCAGTTCCATATGCCAGCTTTTTTCTTTCTGCATATATACCAGTCTCAGGTAGCAAATGTTGTGAAGCCAAATTACACATTGCCTATATTTGCATACTTATATGAACGTATGTGTATTTTTCCCCAAGCCAGTCAGTCCCCTCTCTGTCAGCTAGACCTCCAAGAGGAAAAACAAAAGTCACAGTTGTGCAAATCTCTTTGAAAAAAACAGCAGTAATAAATTCAGCATTACCAGGAGACTTTGCCCAGATCTCATCAGCTCTGGTGGTTCTTTATCTCACTACCATTCTGATGTTATAAAGACCAACTCCTTGCTCGTGTTGGTCACCCATTTGCTGCTTTACCATCCTACTCCTGACCAAGCAGCAGCAATAAGTGGCGGGTGTTCTCTGGGTTCCTATTAGGAACCTCATTACTCCTCCTTTCTCTCTTTCTTGAATTAAAAATGTTTAAATTAGTTCAATATGTCTTGAACCTCTTCAGCAGGCTGCTGTCCGTCTGACTCACTTCCAAATTGAAGTGCATACATAAAAAAAATTGAATCACTTCAATGATTTTAAATCACTCTTCAATGTGCAAAGTAATTTAAAATTACTGGAGTGCTTCCAATTTTTATTAGTCCTTGAATTTGGAAGTGATCGAGGTTCTTCTGGGCATGTGCAGTGCACTGTGACTTAAAATTATTACATCCATACTTACTTACTTTTTTTTTTTTTTTAATCAGATTTCACTTTCAGTGGAAACCACTAAGGGGGACCATGAAACAATTATAAAGAGCCAAATGGGGGTCACATAATTCCAGAAGGCATCAATCTGGAAAAACTTTTGTAGTTGTAAGAAAATCAAGAAACACTGTAAAATGTTCAAACTGTTCTACATGCAGCTTGGACTCCCATTTTAATTGCTACAGTACTTCTGCATTTAATTACTTTCAATGTATCTAATTGCTCTAAATTTAGCAATTTCCCCCAAATCAATATGAGGACAGAATCAAAAAGGGCTGACTTTCCCCTTAAATCTTTCAGAGGCTTAGTGATGTGATTAATCTTTATGCACAAAACTAGTCTTTTTGGACTTAATATGTCTCCTCACCTGTTTGAGTAGTCTCAGTAAATGAATGCTATTCCCCTACTCACATGAGTAGATCTATGGAGTCCTATAGAAGATAAAAAGCCTGCTTACAGACATAAGTATTAGCTGTGCCACTGAACTGTAGGACTTGGTGCTGAGTTTATCTAACATTTGAAAACCTAACCACATTACCACTTCCCAACGGTCTATTCAAGTACAACTGTTTCACGCCTTCAGTCTCTGCTTTTTCAGGGTATAGCAGTATAACAAATAATCTTTTAAGTTGAAGGTTTTTCCATTCTCTGCCATCACAGTTGTAGAGTGAGGAATAAATGAAAAAAAAAAAAAAAGATGAGTCAATACGACCCCCATATGCCCAATAAATGTATCTGACTGCCTTGAAGGCAGTCTCTTAAGAGTGGGTATTTTTATACACCTGGGAAAACCTTCTGGTTTCCTCATCTATGAAGCTTCACAGAAGCTAAATCATGGACATGTGAAATAGGACCTCCACTCCCACTCCCTTTTGCACAGTGTTAACAAAATCCTTCATATGTCCCCGTAAATATCACGGGGCATAAAACGCAATCCAAGTTTGTGGGAAAGGGGACTGACTCTATGGGGAAGGGGACTGCAATTCCAAATGGGCCTGTTTGCTACAGAACTTATGTGCAGAGAGATGGAGTGGTTTAAGATCAATTACCTGAGACCAGGTGCTGAGCAGATGGGAAAAACGATTCATCTGCTATGCGCTCTTTTCTTGCACATCTCACCTGACTCAGTGTCTCCATGGCAGCTGCTCCACTGTGCACAAAAAACTAACATGTCACAGGATTTTGGATTGACGCCTTGGTCTCCCGTGTCGCCCCACTACCTCACTGTCACTATGGAGCAAAGAGGAACTACCTCTTAATCTCATCACTCCTCTCACTGGCACTATTCACGTCAAAAAAGCAATTCAGTATTAACTGGGATAGAAATAAGGCAGTGGCTATGCAACTCACTGAGTTGAGGAGCTCGGAGTACTCCCTGGAGGCAAAGCGTTGAGGAAGGCCCTTTATCACACAGTTCTACAGCTAACCACCTTATCACTCCCCAAACAAAGCTTCGGGGCAGGACTTCGGTCTTGCAGAGGCATCTCTTGGCTATGTTGAGCACCCCTTCAAACATGCTTCCACGCGGCTGCAGCCAGCCAGCTTTGGGAAGGAAAAGAAGGCAAAGCCATGCCCTTAGTCCTCACGGGGCTCCTGGGACCCTTCTCTCCCACTAAACATCTGCCTAAGCGCTGGCCAGCACGTAGCTCAGAAGCCGCTTTTAGGAGTAAACAATTCAGTGTCAAAGCTCTTAGCATCAGCACTCTGTGAAGGAAACGGAGGATTTACTGTGTCGTACGAATTTAATATTTGATACATCCATCCACATATACCTGACTATATCCTGCCCTTGTAATGGGAATGGACTCAATGATCTAATAGATCTTTTCCATTTCTAGCTACTATTATCCTATTATTAAAAGTAATGAGCCTCTAATCTAACAAGTGAACTAATCAATAAGAAACTGAGTTTGTTTTTCAAAATTGCTTTAATTTTAAAAATACAGCATGTCCGTTCCCTGCTTCCTGCTTTTGACTATGATAATAAAACTTTCAGTATGGCTAATGTAGTTTAGCTAAACAAATTAGACAACTGCCCCATTTAGGGGGAAGAGAAAGTTTCCATTAGCCATTCAGATGTTCTTTGCCTGGTCAGCTAACAATTTTTGCAAACCAGACATCAGACGATACATGATTTTAAACTGACTCTAATGCCAGAATATGATGCTCTCCTATAAAACTATAGAAAGTGTAAACATGATCACAGTTTGTTGCTTTATGTTAATTGAAATATTCTTCTAATCGCCGCAACACAGTTATGCATTACAATTCCACAGAGAACAAACTAGCCCGTGCCAGTGTCTTTTGGTCCACGCACCACAATAACTTTCAAGGTACCTGGGTTCAAATGTTGGTTTTACCTCATGCTTTCTGCTTGATCTTGGGCAAACCACTTTAACTTTCTTTCAAGAAAGTAAGGATATAAAAACTCCCTTCCACGCTTTTCACTCTGTCGCACTGATGTAGATTGTACGCTCTTTCAAGCAGCTCTTGTTAAAATCACTGCATGCGTTTTAGTTTATCCGCCAAAGCCAGCAGTTTTGAGACGTCAGTAGGGACTGTTAGGGCTATGACCATACTAACAGAAATAGAATCTAATATATTAGTATGCTATACTAGTGATTCATAATAAAAACAATTACCAAGTGCCAAAAAGAAAATATGCCAGTTTATACAATCAGCTTAGATTAGATGCCTCAATTCTAGGCTTGGTCTACATTAGCAAGAATTTTGGTGTGATAAGAGCAGATCAGTATATTAAAGCAGTTGGTGCTGATGGCCCTACATCTACAGAATATACAGTTTTGAGGGGTTACTTTGAACTAGATTTTATCTGCTTCTTTGGACCAAATTTCCCTACCACTTACACAGTTTGAAGTTGTCTGAAGCAGCATTATTTTGGATCCTTCCTTGCCTGTGAGGGGCTGGTACATGCTTGGTGAGTACTTGGAGCTCAGCTTCTGGTTTATTTTCTTCCAGAAGGAATCTAGTTTGCTGCCACACCAAAATCATCATAAACTGAAACAACATGAGGTAAGTGGTGAAAATAAGGGCATTGGCTTCAAACCCACATTTCTGGTCTAAACCAAAGAAGATGTAAGCAGAAAGATGCTCTAGAGCTAGACACTGTAGGTGCTCCAATTATCATTTTCAGATTTACTGGTTTCCCCCCTCCCAAGTTATCAGTACTAATGAAGCACCTTCTCAAAGCAAGGGATGACTGTCACAGTAGCAGTATGGACTTCCCCAAGGCTTTCAGGACAGCTGATTTTTATCACATTGTACCGTGACTCTGTCATCTGTGACTTCAGATGATCTTCTCAGTAACATCCAACTGTTCTCATTAAAGTCTTCTTAGGTATTTGCATTTGGATGTTATAAGAGGCAGAGGACTCCTCTGCCAATGACACTTGCCAATGCCAAGATGCATATTTCCTCTCCCACCAAAAGTGACTGAACCACATTGACTGCAAGAAGTGAATACCTGGGCTTGATGTACAACAGTTTCAAAATAAACATGCATAAGACCAAAGTATTACTACTGAGAAGACACTTGAAACCATCCAGGCCACCAGTCTCTCTTGCATGAAAGCCTGTTAACAGGTTAGAAAGTCCTAGAGCCTGGACAAAGTCTTTACTAGCCCTAGCCAGCTAGCCAACAGAAGTCAGAGAGCATCTTCCACAACATGTCAATCTGGCTGGAATTTTTTGTTAAGTGCTTGAGGAAATTACTAATTCAAGTCCTCCTGTTGCAGATAGTGAAGTATTTAAATGCATTTAAAGCTTTTATTCATACGTATAAAGCTTTCAAGGTTTTCATGAAAGTTCACAGTTTAAGAAAGGTGTAATAGTTTCCAGAACTTTTTATCCTTATCTACCAAAATTACGCTGGAAAATAAGTCTATACTTTTTTCTAAACAATTCAAAATAAAATGCATTGTTGAAAAAAAATAAGGCATAGGGAGAGAACGTCACACTACTGTTTTGATGAAGTTTTTCTGGGTAGTGAAAGATCACAAACTCTTTTTTGGTCAATTAACATTTAGCACAGCTAAAACATAAATACGCTGTTTGAATACATATAGCAAAAGGCAAGTTAGCTGTTCAGGGTTGTCCCTTTCATAAACAGCAGATTCATAGCTTTATTGGAAAAAGAACTAAAATGAAATAAAGATCAGTTAAACCACGCAGTCAGTTGCGACTTTCTTGACCACTCGTCTGCAAATCCAAAGAGAAATGTAAAAATGTTGACAGCTGCAGAACTTCCAGGAATACTCTTAATTAAGACATACGGTACCAAGAAGGGTTAATATTGTTTGAAAGTAAAAGCTCTCATTCTAATAACAAGACCTCTCTCTGTGCACTGCTGGGTCAGCAAGGTAATTAAGAAAATTGCCTTTAGTGCGCTTGTTTGGTAATGCTATTATCATCTTTTTTCATCTTTTAACAAGAGTAAACTACTTGAAGATGTCCCCATTTACTCTTCTTGCTTCTAGTAACCCATGAACCCATCAAGTCCATACTATGCTAGCATTTAATGGCCTAAATGAGTTACTTTATCATCTGGTTCACCCTGAAGTCTTTTACATATTTTTCTTGACCTTTAACCCTCTGACTATTATTTTGACAGCTATCATTAATGCTGTGTCCTGGGCAATCACACATTGACTAAGATGGATGGCAAAATGGCTAAGGAGTTGAAAGTAAAACACACCCACTTTCATCTTCCTCTTGATTAAATCAAAACCATACAAAGCTAAATCATACAATGGGTCCCATGGAACCGGTGGAGAATACCAGCCACAATTTTAGTAAATAAAGCTGAACAGAGAGAACAAAAGGAAAAAAAACACTTATTGTAAAACAAATAAGCTGCATAAACCAGACACCTAGAACTTTATCAGTCTGCTAAGTTATGACTATTCAGCTATGAACTTCGATGAATCAATAGGTGGTTGGACAGAAAATAATTTATACTAGTCAGTTAAAACATAGATTTGGCAGTAAATTTCACTCAAAAAAAAAAAATACAACACAAAGAACATGGTTATGCAGAAAGGGCAAGGTTAATGGGAAAGAAAGTTTGATACAACTTACTACTTTTCTAATAAGCTACCCCACTTCAAAGGCCAGCATGGCCCCTTCTGATCGCTTGCATGGAACACCACGGACTGTGGTCCTGCACAATTGTAAGGTCATTACAAATCATGCACCTTGAACAATTAAACTATTCCCCTCAGAGAAGCTGGATGATTTCATTTAAGAAAACGGAATCTAGATAGCGGGGGCCAAAGGAACTTCAAATAGTTCCATGTGCTTAAAATGAGATTAAAAAATGGAAGGAGATGTTAGTGTCAGATAAGATCATGCGCAAAGAGTCATGCTAACTGCATTTCAGACAGTTGGTGTAATCAGGCGCTAGGTTAATGGAAGGCACTACATTGGCAAGCAGCAGAAAAAAGCAGTGATTTAAGAGTCTACTAAAGTATTAGCCAGAGACTAGTTTAAAAAAAACAAAAAAACAAAAAAACAAGCTAAACTATCAGGAAAAGGATAGCAACCACATGAGAAAGAAACACAAGAACAATGTCACAGGGAAAATTCTCAGCTTCTTTGTCTTTTAACATGAATGACCCTCACTGATGGAAAACTGAAATACTACAGCTCACTGATGGACCTGACACTTGACCCCTCTCACTAATTAGGGATGGAATCTGGAAACTACAGCACTTATTTGCTTTAAGCAGCATTCTTTAGGGCCATAATAATTTTTGTGATTGCTTTATGAGCAGAATTTTTACTATGCATGGACCAGATGAAAATAAAGCTAGCAAAATGACTACAGGCAGCTCTTGGGTAGAGGAAAGCTAAACTTCAGACGACCTTGGTCTTACTCTGGTTTGCACGTGCCTTGTGCTTTCAAAACAGATGTTCTCCAAAAGCATGTTCCTTAGGAGGAATTTCAGATCTGATCCTCAAAAGTTGTGCATGCCCCAAGAGGCACTAAGCAGGCCTGGGAAAGGGGAATAGGTGGGCCACCCCTGAATGCTGGGGATAAACTCTTGACCAGACCAACCATGCTGCCATATCTGGATGTCTCTACTCTAGGTAAAACTATTCATTTGTAGAATTTGAGAATGGCCATCACACATTATTCATTGACGGTTTATGTCTGATATTTTTAGTTGTAAATATTTCAGTTTAGAGCACTGCTTCAGGGGGTGCGAGTGTAATTCAAGATGCCAAATCAGCTTTCAAATTACAAGAAAGCAATAATAATAAAACTCATTTCAAGAACAAATACTAAGCCATGCACTCACTGTCACACTAGCAAAAGCCTTTTAGAAGTCCAGAGTGATGCATTAATTACTACTGAATGATACTACTAATATGCGACGGCTTACCAACTGAACATAACTGAGAACCTCACATTGACAAAACACGTGTGTTCCATGTTTCTTTCACACATCGCCATCAGCATGCTAGAGCTCGCACCCATTTGCATGATTTTTCTCTCTCTCTTCTCAGGTAAACCAGCACATCAAAAGGTAATTGAAACAAGAAGCACATTTTTATTCATGCAAGCCAGTACAGACATACTTAAATGCCACTGCATGCACACTAAAACAGCTTGTGTGCTTGATAACTTGCAGGAAAAGTTTTAAAGAATAATTGATTTCAGGATGAGAACTTTAAATAAAGATCATTCTCAAGCTCTAGGATCCCATCTAGATCTTAAAACAACACTTTAAAACAAGTTTTGCCCTACCAAATTCCGGTGAGATCACAGTAATTCTACTTCACTGCTTCAATAGTCTGAAGCATGTACTGCACAGTCCATGTGTCAAACAGGTGTTCACAGGACCGTTTTACTGCAGGGTTCAACGATCAGAAAGATTTACAGGGAAAATAGGGACATGTCGCCCCAGAAATTACATATAGGTTTTCCCATGACAAAAGTGTGATGGATGGTCTTCAGCCAAAGAAAGAAAAAAAATCATTTTATATTTAACGATAGCCCTACATTCAAAAATAAATTGGTACAGCTATACAGACTAGAGAAGAATTTTTACTGATGATAAACACCATTATTCTGAAGCATATTTACAAAAGCCAAGTAGAGCCAAACGGCATGGTGTTGTCTTTTTGTATATTGCTGTGGATTTAATTAGGCTGTTCTTAACTATCTTACAATATATTCAAGTTACGTTGCACCATAACCAAGAATACCAGGTCGTTCACTTTTTTCCCCTCAGTTCTTTCCTGGGCATTTCTTTCCCCTGTTTCTCTCTTCATCTAATAATAAACCCGCTATATATAAAAAAGTGAGAACTTTAAGTCCAGCATCTGTAGTCATCCATTTCAGCCAGAAACACTGATCATACTGCTAATACTATTCATGATATTGAATAACTGTAAAAGCTTTATTACAGCTTGCATATCATTGCAAAAGAGTAAAGATCTAACGCAGTCTTGTTTCAGGAGAAGTTGCTGTATGCATTAATCAATGTGTTGCTGTATTCTTATCTAGTGCAAGAGTTTCAATGATTCTTCATTAAAATCATTGTCTTATTTGAGGAGCTACTGTTGTTTGCTAAAAGATAATGTTTTTTACAGCTACCCCATCATTAGGTTTCAGTGTTCTCCAAACTAGCTGCTATGATTATTTCATTGTATAGTGTTTTCTTTATATTTTTATATTTTCTTGATAAAAATGAAGCACCAAGCCCATCCATGAAGCAGCACCCCAACCTCCTATGCACTACAGGCAGCAAATCAGGCAGGAAAACGGGATATTGCAATGGCCATTTACTTCTACTGCCAAAGTGGCAACTCAGTAGCAAGACAAGAAGTTTAATACAGAGGCAGTACAGACCAGATGAATGGGTTAACTCATCCCACTAGTAGAAAACTTCCCAGAGAGTGTAAATAGGCCAGAGCTTTGAGCCAATGTCCTTCCAGGTTAGCACAGCTGGCAAGTCATGTGCTGTGACTTGGTGGTCTCTGGCTTTTTCACATTAATTTTTCTGGGCCCTTTTGCAAAGGCAAGCAGATGAGCATATGGAGCACTTTACAAAGCGCTGATCACATTTATGTGATTTACTTTCAAACTTCATTGCACCTCATTCTTTCTTGTTCATCTGCTTTGGATGAAGCTCTCATGGACCAACCTTACAAATGATCCCTGCTTTTCCCCAGCTCTCAACAAGCGCTCTACAGACAGCTGATATTTTGACTGAAGATCATAGTTTCAGAAATAAACAACTATGGGACACCTGCATCTTTATAACATATTTCTAGGACATGCTTCAGTTTTGCCATACAAAAATGAGAAGCAACATTCCTGAAAACAACTTTCTTTTTTCTGAAAAGTTTTCTTTTTTGTATTAAAACAAGTATTTTAGACGTCAACATTTGTAATCACTCACATTTCATTGATGGCAAAATATATGGAAGTTTCACCAGATATATAATAATATTTAATTTAATGTGTACTTATATATGTGTCTGAGTACATATGTGAGTGAATTTACCTTATGTTGTAAGGGTGTTTCCCCAGTAAATTATGTCCTGTCAGGTGAGAGAAGCTGAGAGCTTCAGCCCAAAGTTAATTAAGTTATTGTTACTAACTGACCCACTCACCTGAGCTGCGTGCTGCTGCAGTGGGTCCATGGGACCGTACCTCCACTCACTGACATGAGCACAAGGTACTAAATTAGTTGTTTTACTAGGCAACGACCATACATAAAAAGCACCATATTTTGGCCAGTTTGAAGTTCCAAAGGGCTTGGCTTGTCCTGAATTTGCCGTACTGTGAATAAATCTATTACACATAGTGGCTGTGGATGTTCTGTTAACAGTGGGTCATTACCCCTCCTAAGAGAAACTAATACCAGCGCTATGAATATTTGTGTAGTATCATTGCACATCATACTAGGATACTGGGTTTTGTGAACCCGGTAAACAACTCCTGAGTTAAAATATGTAAAACTCAGATGACCTTTTGACTGTATTCCAAGTGGATACTGAAGACTGAAATCAAATTTCTTTAAATCAAGAATAACAGTAATTCATATTGCAGGAGCACCTGCCCTTCCTGACCAAACAATACTCAAACAAAAAGCTGGCTATAATCAACCACTGACAAATAGGGTCTCTCCTAATTTATTAATCTAATTGCACTCCCTTTATTTATTAAACTAATTGCATTGCTTCCTCAAGGGGAATTATATTCCACCATTTCTCCTTAACCTGCATCCTAGGCAGAATCTTTAGCATTTTATTTTAGTAATTGAAAAAATCTTTTTGGTCTGTTCTTACCCTATAATAAACTACCATCATAAACAAGGCATTGTGATTTCTAAGTCATAAAAAAACAGCAGGTGAATAGAAAGAGGATGTGATAGCTCTGAAAATAAAGTTTGCACTGCTTCCCCAAAAGCCCTAAATTATTGGCAGCTCCTGCCAGACTTTACAAGTAAATTTCCTACTGGATCAGCACATCATGAAATGCTTTACAGAAGGGGAAAGGAGAAGGCTTTAATGTAGGCAAGACTTTAAGAAACCATTTTGGAAATAAAGGAAACCTCAAGAGCAACTGTAATTCAGTAAATAAAACATCAACATCAAGGACACAGTAACAGGCCAAACTGAGCACACAGTTTGCACTCTGACCAGTGGAAAATGCACAGTAGCAGAGAGAGAGAAAGGAAAGTACATACAATTTTTTGGTATGCTATTTTTAAAATGATTTGATTCAACCTTTTGTTACAAAGCAACAGACTACTTACAGTCATCACATCACAGTCATTTTGCCCATACGTGCAGTGTTAATGAGAGGTGAGTCTCAGTAAATCCGAGGACATACACGAGACCTCTGGTGAATGTTAAGCCTTGTGCCAGTTCGCTGCATATAAGTAACTTTCAATTTCAAAACCTCTGATTTTTTCAGTTTCATATTTATGCCAGTCCATATAAAAGGGTGAGTATAATAATATATTATCCTTTGCAGTAAACTGGCAAAGTATTAATCAGCTTCCTAACCCACATTCAGGAGTGCAAAAATTCATAGTTGGATGAAAAATAAAAGATGGCAGCATCAGTATAATTTTTTTCAAATTCTACCTGAGAAGACATCAGGGAAAGTTGCATGGGGAAAATAAAACCCATACAGAGGAGGAGATAGATGGCTAAATCCTAAGTGGCGGACAGAAAATACCATCTCTGACACTGCAAACAAAGTAAACATGGGAAGATAGAGGTCCTGGATCTCCATTACAGAAAAGGAAATAAGCTTATAAGACCTTTCTGGGTGAAGCTCTAGCAAGTGTAACATAATCCCTTAATATTTGGATATTTTTTTAGACCTGAAGAGTAAGGTATGTTTCCTTCAGCTGTGGGACTGATGAATGTTCAAACCCTGAATTTCACTATATATTCTAAATAGTTTTAGTTTGGTTCCTCAGACAACACAGATCGATGTCACAGAAAGAGATGAAGAAGGATGGAAGAAGAAAATGGGAGCAGAAGACTGCCAAGCTAAACTGAAAATGCAAAAACAGGAATAATGGGGTGAAATTAAGCGGGGGAAAGTAGAGCATGAAGAAGAGTCCTAACAGTGAAATATAGTGGAGTGGGAAATTTGCTAGCAAGAAAGATGATAATATTCTCTTTGACTGGTTCATTTACAACTGGACTGGACAAAGCACTATGAAAGTTACCACGAGGAGCAGGCACAAGGGCATATTCTGCCCTTACAGCATTTAAGAATATCTCTCTGAATTCAGGTGAATCCAATCATGTCTCAGAGGAGACACATCTGCTCTGTTTGTCTCCTGTTACTTTGATTCTCTTTTCATAAGGGTACCGTGCTCTGTAGATGATGTTCTATGTACTGAAGATTAAGATATTTTAAAACTTATTTACTCAAGCCTGTTCCCCAAGCAGGGCTTCTCTTAACACAATAAGGAGAACAAACAAACAAACAAAATTTGAAGAGAATCATTTTATCCCCTCTATTTCTTTGGACAGCAGCCCTGTGTCAGGCAAACACTGTAGTGGTACTTCTGGCTGAAGCCAACATCTTCCTGCGCAACCTCTCTTAAGTCGGGTGTACAACTTCTGAAAATAACAACAGGTTAACAGGTTATTTATAATCATTTTTCTTAAAGGATTAAAGGCTGCAAACAACATTGTCAACACAAACATCTATAATATGGGAAGTTAATAGCAATTATCTGCACAATAGGTAGTCTCAAGAGGCTCAATGGCCTCAACGGCACGGCAGATGCCATTTAATGTAGAAGTGATTGCAAATAAGTGGTCACCCCTCAGTCTCCCAGCACCCAGTCTTGCTCACAATTCCCTCAGGATCTATTCTTGCACAAGGATTGATGCTGCTTGCCTGTCTAGGTGGATGGACAGATGCACACCTGCAGTTCTGCAGCATGATGCAGAAGCGTGGCCTGGCCGACACTCCTCAGTAGGGATAACACCCCCTCTTCCAGCTAAACCATCTGGCTTCTAATTTATGCTGGTGCAAATGTGGAGAATCAGGTAGGTTTTCTTTCCCCCCTCTGCTGAAATGGTAGTGGCAGGAATTCAGCAGACTACGTGGAGCTCTTTATGTCTCACAAGCTCCTTACTCCCAGTGTTACCATGTGAATAGGCAGTAACATCATCTGTGGAAGAATTATGAGATAAACCAGTATGAACATTAATTCTGAGCTGTGCTGGAGGCATCCCTTTCAATTACTCTTCTTTCTCAACTCCCTCCTCCTTATCTACAGCTTCTTTGGTAACTCAACCTCTTCCAGCTGGAAATCCTTCTCTGGTTACACTCTCTCCTTACAAAAAAAGAAAAGAGAGCTGCTGCTGTGAGTATCTTTGTAGGAGGCAATTTAGGACTGGTTTCCTCTTCTTGACTAATGCTCATGTAACAGACATTGCAAATAGCTAGACAAATATTGCCATGGTCAATAAAGAAGAAGAAGAAAAAAAAAACCTATCTATCTTTTTGCTGATGGATGCTTCCTCCAGAAGATGCCAGCTGGCACCTTTAGATGTTTGGAATAACTAGCTGACTGTAGTTGGCTCTTTTTCTTGTTCTGTTGGTAGTGCTTTGACAAGCCTGAATTTTACTTTCACGTTGGTTATGTCTGGCTCATCTCTCTGCCTGCCACTTAGAAACTGGTGGTATTTCACTTTTCGTATCAGCTGTTTCTTGGTGTTTCCATCAGGCTCCATGAGGTTTCCTCTTCTGTACTTCACCACGCTTTATCAACATCATCTTCATCACCTGTTTGTCACCACAGACTTCCTGCCCTTTTCCGCCACGAGCCTCAGATACTTTCTTCCATCCCTCCGCAAAGTAAATAATAAGAGATCCCTTCCCCTCCCCTCTTCTTTCATCCTTCCTTTTCCACCCCACTGCTCCCAAAGGCCCTCCTGTCATCCCAGCAGACCTTCTGCACAAGGAGAACTTGGAGACCTCACTTCTGGTCACCAAATTGAGTCTGCTGATGTGGCTGCAACTCAGAGAGAGGGTCCACACTAAGGATTAAGCTAGCTTTAGAATAAACTTTGCAAGTAACCAATTTAAATGCACAAATCTCAGGAAGCCAATTTTCTGCCCACAGTGTAAGTATAGTATATATGAGGAAAGCAAACCGTCCTTTTCACTCATGAAAAGTAAGGTGAATCTCTTCAATAGTGCACAACTTTATTCACACTTAGCAACAGAACCACAAAAGGCTTTCCTCAACTTTTAGAGTTCCTGAGTGACCACAGCGTCAGTCAACTCCATGCAGATTTGTAAGGATCTCTGAAGTGTCAGACAAACTGTCTGGCTGTTTTAGTGAAAAATATTTGTCACTTCACAAGGAAAATGTTGGCAAACATCACTTATCTTTTCTATAAATACATATTTTATGTTTATTTCAACCAAAATCAATATCTCCTAAATTATTTTACCTATCTTATATATGAGTAAACCGATCAGTACAAAGAGGGTAACTGCCTTGCCAAGGTCAGGAAATGAGTCAGCACATCTGAAAATAGATTATCTCCTGCTCCAACCACTAGACTAGTCTTTTCTCATTATTTACCTTCTCCTTGTTTTTTTTCTTACTGCTCCACGCTCAGAAGGAAAAGTGGAACGGAAGCTGAAAGATGTGGGACTCCAAAGGAAAGTCATTTATTTTACAAAACAATCCTGAAAAGGCTGGCTACATGTTCTCATGCTTTATTTAAATACCAGAATGTGTTGCATCCATTCGCAATGTCCCCAGCTGACCCTAGATAAAGCACAAAAAATAATTAAGAAAGTAAAAATAAGTTGGTGGCGACAAAACCACTGAACTGACAGCCCGGCAAGTCATCTTAATCAAGTGTTATCGTGGCAACAGAGTCGAGCTCTGATTTTTGACTCATGTCACAAACTGCACTCTGACAGTTCTATTGAGAACTCCTTTTTCCACTGACAAGCTCTTGTTTTCACAACTGGAAGAAAGGGGTGACCAGAAGTTCAAAATTCAATGGTCTAAAAATGCATGACTAAAAATGCTTCAAAGGGCAGCAGTGAAGAATTTTCGGAAACTAGGAGCCAGGTTCTTCCAGCGCTGATGACTCCCCGGTTCCCAGCACCTCTCCTTAAATTTGCGTTAGCCCAGCACGTGCTTCTAGAGCTGCTCTTCCAGCCGTTACGCCTTATTGCCTAGAATTTAAGCTTAAGGCACATGCAGAGAAAAATACTGAGGCCTGTCAAAGACAGGGGAGAAAAATCCACTCAAGACCTCATGACAGTACCTACCTGAATGGTCCATTTGCATTTGGTTTAAGTATTACTAACAGCTATAAACAAAGATTACCCATTACATCTCTTACATTTCCTTATCCGCTCCCATTCAGTAAAATACTGAGGATTACAGAGGGAAGAAAGGCACAGTTTCAACAAAGTATTCATGGTCCTATATCGTGATGCACCCCACCCTACATCAGGCTCCTAATTTAGTCATGACATTTTATTCAAACACTTCCTAGCTACTCCTTGCTCAGTTCCCTAAGGAAATAACATACGGTGACTACGCTCAAAACTAAAGACCTACATTTAAGCAGAACAAATCCGGGCTCTAACTCCTTCTCAGAGGTCTAACTCCCCTTTAAAGCAAGAGTTAGAAACCTAAATACTTAGTTGAAACAGGACTTCAGTGCCTCATCGCTTGAAAAATCAGACCTTCTCGTATGTAAGGACTACACTACACACACTGTACTACACCTATTACCCCAAAGAATCATAGTTTCCTTGACCACTGTTTCAGCTCTAAAAAGTAAAAAGTTAAATACCTTTTATGCATTAATAAGTAATATGTTGTCTGTCTGTATACAAAGGACAACTTACAGAAAACAATGCAGGGAGACACAGAACAGTATAGTACAGTAGCTACCAAATTCAACTTTTTTTGTATGCCCATACTTGTAATGGGAAATTATTGAGATATGACTGCCCTTGGTAAACGTCCAGATTTCAGTGGTACCCAGAGCACAGAAGGAAAGTTGTAATTGCACACTAATATCCGACTGAGTGTAACAAAAATGTATTCTTCTCACAGCCTGTGCACATGCACCCAAGGATTCTCTACGCTCCAAAATGAATTAACTCCTTCCCATGCTATGTGTGTGTTTCCAAGGAGGAAATCTTCTCTGTTTATATCAGCTGCATACATTAAACAAGGTAACCTGTAATTTGCATGTTGCAGAATATATACACTTTTTTTTTTTTTGCTATTTTATACATAATGCATTCTATGTAGTAGTCATGAGTTAGACAAAGGATGTTCTAGGCTGCCTAATACTTATGTTATCACTTTCTATACAATATTTAAAACAAACAAAAAGATACTGCTGCTAGAACAAGGTCAGAGAGGTCTTCAGATGGTCTATTTCCGCAGCATGCCTCCTGGCTCCACATTGCTTTGCAAATCAGATGCTAGATATATTTTGATTAGTTTGTACTTTAATGGATCATGTACAAAGAGTCCACCCTTCACATCATAGCCATTTATTTTTTCTTGAGCCTGATGGAAAAAACAGGTAGAGGGTTGTGTGTGTGTGTGTGTGTGTGTGTGTGTGCACGCGCGTGCCAGTGTATGCATGTGTGCTGATTGAAAAGTGATGGATTATTTTCATGTGGTAAGAAACACAATGTTTTCTTTAGCACAGCAGGATATTCTGTTTGCAAGGTCTAACAGTGAAATATTATGCATATCTGCAGCTGGCCCACTGCCAAAAACCAAACAGCAAAAATCAGAAGAGATTTTGAATCTGAATCTTAAAAAACCAGTACAGCCCTACAAAGCAGCTAATGAGCCATTCAAAACAGAAAAGCATTTGTACTAATATATGATTGCTGTCATATATGTCAGCATTTAACAAAATAGTAAATAATTATTCATTTAAATGTTACCTTGAACTTCAATTTAAAATATAAATATATTTTCAATGTTTTCTACTTTTGTGCTGTTACAGATTAATTTACTTTAGGCCATGACAAATAAAGTGAAATATTTCCCAAGCTCAAAGTAGCAATCGCTTAAGAAGCAGGTACAATTAAAAAAACAAATAGCATAACCTCAAAGCATGAGTGTACGAGAGACGTAACGTACCAGCCAAGAACTGAGCGGATGTAGTAGCCCTGAAAGCTGAACACCAAAATGTTCCAGCACGTTTGATTCAGCCGCTGGGATGGAGCATGGGGCCGTGCGCGCTATTCAACAGCAGGGATCCGGCCCGAGGTTTGACCAGCCGCTGCTGGAGCCAGCTGGAATTCGCCATTCGCTTCACGGCTGGACTAGCCAAGCGTTCCCTTTTGGAAATCTCACCTCGAGGCCTTTTTGAGCGCTAAGGTCCGATCGCATAGTATGGCAGCAATATTGGAGCCAGAGGAGTCAACGCTCAGATCCTTACACCCACCACTCCTACAAAGTGGTGCAAGGAGGTCTGCGTGAGCGCTGCAGGGAGGGATCCCGCGGCACGCGCTGTTAGGTCTGGGGTCTTACAGCTTGTATCGGAAACTTGGAAAAATGTCTTTAATCCCAGGCTATTCTCTTCTAGCATGGATTCTAGTAAAGCCAAACAGTTTCAATGTGCTCTTTAATACAATCTCACTTGGCTGTAAAACTGAAGACTATTATCGGATACTTCTCTTTAATTTGTCATACGGTCAAGAAATGATCATCATTTTGGTGGCCACTATAAGGAGAAACACCTTTTCTCTTGCTAAGCCTTCTTTCATTTACGCGGCCTCCTTTCTTAGTAAATTTATTG
This sequence comes from Apteryx rowi, assembly GCF_003343035.1. Taxonomy (NCBI): domain Eukaryota; kingdom Metazoa; phylum Chordata; class Aves; order Apterygiformes; family Apterygidae; genus Apteryx; species Apteryx rowi. The sequence continues at coordinate 620,393 of NW_020450794.1, read as the reverse complement.
CACTTGACTATAATGATTGGGTAGTATCAGACTGTGTGCGTATATGAGCATATATGTGTGTTTGTGTGCGAGTGTGCAAACCCCTGATTACGTTATTTACCGATTAGCATGCCCTTCTGCTAAATCTCACTCAAGCTGCAAGCTTACATGACGCATCTTTATTTCCACTGCATCCCTTTATCGCTAGATCTTCACACTGGGTTTCAGAAAATGCTTACAGTACTAGACAGTTTATTAAAAACAGGCCAGCGGTTTTATCAACATAGCTAATATTCTAAGAGCAAAGATTTAGTGTCAGGACACAATCAGTGTTTGGATTGTTAATGTGGAGGCTGTGGCATTTTGAAAAAGAAAAAAACCTGGGAACTCGGGCTATGTATTTAATAAACTTCCAAAGTAAATCACATCTATTTTTATCATTCCATTTCTAAAAAGGAGGAAAAAAGCCTACTAGAGATTTGGGAACCATTTTGGTAAGACACTCTAATATTTTTGAATACTTTTGAATATAGAGCTCAGCATCTGCCCTGTTGTGTTTCCTTTGAAATGTTACCTCAAGGTCCTTATTTTGAAATCAATAAAGACTGTTTTGAAATAACAACCATTCCTGCCCAAAATAAAGGTTCCTGCAAATGATGGGTTGCCATTTTCCTCTGGCAGAATATATTGTTATTAGGAATTTACTGCCTAAGTTTCCACTAAGGATTTTCATTGTCATATTTTGATGCACAGAAGTTGACTGGCAGATCTTTTCAAAACCTTTCTCGTTTTTCCCAAACATAACTAGCATATAAAAAGAACCATAATATGTATTATGGGAAAGCAGCACAGTGATATAAAAGACTTCCATTCTAAGAGCAGACGGAAAATGGTAGTTATTATTAATTTAGAAAAACAAGAGAGCTACCCAGCGTTTCAGTAATGTGGCAAGTTGTGTGCTATTGAGGGAAAGAGGATTTTATAATTGGATTTTAGAGTAATTTAGGAGACGAGATAAGCTATAATGGTTGCATATTAGAGGTTAAAACTACAGCAGAAACTCATAACGTAAGGGTTCATTGCACGGAGGAAAACCAAACAAAGGAAAGCAATGCCGGAGCAGCCTGGCATCGGTGGCAACAAGGTGAGCATGGGCAAAGGGAGACCGAGGTGGGTTCTCCATTAACAATCCTTAAAACAGCTCTTAAGCAGCATTCCTCCCCTCCAAGAGCGTGTTTGGTGCGTGATGGTGGCTTCTTTCAAAAACAAGCAAACAAGAAGGGTAGGAATGCTACTTGCTAGACCGCGCAGCCAGGAGCGTTTTGGTCGGAAAAGAGCAAGGACAGTAGCTATTTGCATCTTTCTCAATAATAATGCCCCCAAAATATAGATAAATGTATCATAACGCCATCAAGCATGACAGTACCATGAAACTGTTGCACAAGCCATCAGCGAAATTTCAGGGTACAATAGGGACAGTGAATGGGGGGTCTCTCTCCCTACTAATCCCCCCAACCAGACAGGGAACTCAGCAGGAGCCTGGGCTCCTTGGGGGCCTCCATCTTGCCATGGACCCTGCTGCTCCCATCACCGTAGCAGGCTCTACTGCTTCTTCCTCCACCTCCTCGGAGGCTGAAACCCTCTCTCAAGTCAAGACCTGACCCAATGTGACCTGCAGGGACTCAGCGGTTCTGACCGTGGCTGGAGCATAGCTGTAATGCAGGCAGCGCTTCGCGAGAGCACTGCGGAGGGAGGTGGGGAGCAGAAGTTGGATGCACTGGCTGGGCCATCAAATCCATGCAGAAGAGAGGCTGGGACAAACACCACGGATCTGTGGTAGCACCGGTTTCTCATAACGTATTGTCAGGTGCATTCGGCGATGCTCCTGCAATGCCAGCACAAGAAGAGGCCAACCAGTCGCAGTATTCAGATAGATCAAAAAACTGGTGTCCTCTCAGACCTCTTTGGGAACATTAAGGAGCCACTCAAGCTCTCTGAATCATGTGAAAAAACAAAATCTCACAATAATAATCCTTTCTTGAACTACAGTCTGTCTCCATGCAGGCTTTGAAAAGAAAGTCTGGTTGATGCAGTGCCTAGCAAGACAGACTTGATCTAAGCTGGCGTGCCTGGGTGCAATACAAGTGAAGAGCTGCAATTTTTCAATATAAGCGGCTACATCCCTGCAATCTGCAGCACATCAGCTCAACAGCCAAGTCCTATGATCTTGCTGAGGGGGGAGGAAGGGGGAGACATGCTCCAGCATCTTTGCAGCCAAGGAAAGGTAGCAGAATCCATGCTTTAAGTCTCCTTCCTTAGACAAATTCAGTTGCAAAACACAACAGGGCAGTGTGACCAGGTTCTCAACAGGACAAGTAAGCATACATTCAAGATCGGTTGCCTTATATTAAATGAAGGTCAGGCCCTGCTTTTTTCAAAACCAGGAGTCTAATTTTTGTGAGACTTTGCCACCAGTGAGATATTTTATGTTTGCCAGCTGCCAGTCTCTGTTTGGAAAGCACAGCTTCCTCACTTAGTGATGCAACTTCATAGGCATAGCAAATTATGTACACGTTTGGCAAGCAGCTTTGAAAAAAAAAAAAGATGTATTTCATGCCAAGAACTGCGAACACTTCCAAAAACACAGTAGTTGATCAGAAGATGACAATTTTCCTTCCTATTCACCTTACAAGGACTTAGCTGTGGAACGGTCACCTGAGCCGTCTAAAATCTCAACCTACAGTAAAACAAGCAAGCAACCAAAAAAAAGTGCATTATTCTGCACGGTGAATTCACGTGTCATGGCTTCTCCTAGCAAACAGAGCACCATCTCTCTACAATAGGGTAAATAACCCAAACCTTCAGGAAGGAAAATCTGTTTAGAGAGCGTGTGCTCTCGATAGCTGTCCTTACAATGAAGGATACTTCAAAGTTGGATGCCTTCTTGGTTACCAGTGCTTGGCTACCCCCTGCTGGGCTGTGAAGTCTCAGACCTTCCTATACCATCCGGCACAAACAGCAAACGCATCCCAAACACGGCAAATTAATCACTGTGATCCGCTTCCTGAATTAAACTAGCCTCTGAGTCTTTACTCCTGCTCAATATCGAAAAATGACACAGTTTGGTTTGGCTGAGATTAAAGGGCTCGCTGGTCATCAGGGTACAAGTCTCTATTTTTTATATTAGGTGTGACTTTCTCATAGCATGCCCCAAAACTCTTCAGCCAGCACAAACAGTTCAAAGACACAGTGACACACTTGGGGGCCACTAGCCACAAACAAACAAGCTCCCAAACACATGTAACACGAACATCCAGAAAACCAAATGCTTTTCTAGTAAGTAGAAAACTCTGAGGCAGCAAATTTTAGTTCCTAATTCTACATAAATCGGGCGAACACATCTTAAATACTTTGCACACAGTTTGCCTTAAAAAGCAATCCTCGAATATAATTCAGAATAGAAATTCCTGGTATGTAACCCTTATTTATGTATTCTGTGGATAAATTAAAACAGGAAAATGTGCTGCAAGATGTGTTCAAGCAACTAATAGTTCCTGTAAAACAAAAATAAAAAAAAAAGAAAAAGAAAAAGATTGGTTGTTTTGAGCTATAACACAGCTGTACGCAACAAAAGCCAGAAACATGTAAAATTAAATTGGATTTTTGGGGCAAGCGTGTGGTGGGGTTAAGTTTACCAGTACTTCAAATCCTTTTTCCAAGTTGCAAAATGTTGTTACTGACACATTTTTCTCATTCTGTTTATTTTTGCAGACAAGGCAGAAAAGAAAATGACATTTGAACTATATAAACAGGGGCTGCATATGCCGTCTTAGGGCTGTCGCTTAGCCAATTACTGCTCATATGTAGCACAAGGGTAAAAAAAAATAATAGTGTCAAAACTTCATCCCTTCAAACATTTATTAGCATCACACGAATAGTAAAATCGTATTTACCAACAGATTAATCAACGGCTGAATTAGCCTCTAACCTCTTTGATTTTTAAGTGCTGGCAAGACACTGTCACCCCTTGTTCCTTTAGCTAAATACAGCGTGTGTAGCAAACAAACATTTCCCTTGTGCTAGAGCAGGAAAAGGAAAGAAGTTTTCATTAAATGCAGTTGTAAAGGGATCGTATTACTGGACTAGAGTCACATCTCTCCTCTCAACTTTTGTCCTTTACGCTGGCTGTCCTCTGCAAGAGGCGAGGTGGCAGCGGCAGGCTGGGGAGGGCTGGGAAGGCGGGATACCTCGTGCGTCTCTTAGCCAGCAGGGGCTGTCAGCAAAAGGGGATGGGTTATAATCCGCGGTTCTCAAAATCTAGACAACTAATCTATTTTTTCGCCTATATTTAGATTCTGGTTCGCTCTCAGGACACATAACCTTTTCAAAGTTTCACTCCCGAAAGGGCTGAAGTGCAAAAAATGGCATTTCAAAGCTACAGGCCAGCGAGGAATAAAGGCATCGGATCCTTCTACTGCCACTGTTGACAAAAGGCCCTTGCTTTACTCACAACGGTCGTCACCTTTGCTATACACTCACTCCCGATTTATCTGAAAGCAGGAGGTACTTATTTACCAGCAGGGCCAGAACCCACTGCTACACTGATAACGTTTCCAAACAGCTCCACCCTGGCTTCGTCTCTGCTTTTTCCCACTGACCATACACTGTTGGAGAGTGAACAGGGTCTGGGAATGGTTCAGCAACTAAATAACACTGGTGCCTAGGGTGAAAGTGGGTGGCTGAAGAAGATGTCTATACCACCACCACCACCACCACCACCACCCCTGTGCCAGAGGGAAGCCATGGTGTCTCGCAGCCAGGTGGGCCAGATGTGCCCTGCCATGAAACAAGATGGGGAGAAAGTAGGAAGCTCCATGTCTTTTGTCCTCAGAGACCGGCTGGGGAACAGGGAAGGACGGGATGAACAGCCTACGCTGGGACCAGCTCCTCCAACCCATCCTGCAGCCCTAGCTCCCAAGCGTGCAGATCCAGAGGAAATTTCCTGTGTGCAGGGGAGACTGCTATGCTTAAACACCAGGCTTTTCTCCGATGGAAACTGAGGCACAGGAGGGGAAGGGTTTGTGTGTGCCAGGGAATGAGTCCCCAGATCTCATCCTCAGAGGATGAGGTCCTGGATCTCATCCCAGCGGAAAGCCCGGAGCAGACTGAGATGTATACCCAGACCTCAAAGACAGGCAGCACTTGCAGATCTCATGGTTTATATACAGCCCTTACGACTGCATCCAGCCTTGTATTCGACTGTATTCCTGATCTTCACAACAGACCATCTTCACCTCCTCATTCCCCTTCCAGCACTCCCATCAGTTCCCCTTCCCACCCCAGTTTTCTTCAGCTCCCCACCACCTTCTCCCCCACCTTTCTACCCTGGCGGCTCTTCCTGGCTCTCTGCAGTGACTCTAAATGGCCCAGAGCTGGACTTCCAAGATTTCCTCCTCTGATAACTCTCCCTCATTTTCTTACGGGCTCAAATTGCACATATCTTTCCCAGAGTTACATAAACTCTAACATCATCTTTAATCTTAGTTACCTCTCTGATAGGCTTTGTAGAGTTTCTCCTCAGCTTCTGTCCCAGCTCTCTTGCAGACATCTTATGCTGGAAGACTAAGATCTTCTCCAGTCTTTCAGGCATTGCATACTGTTACTACATGCATACTACATGCATAGATATCTAGTTTCTCCAATTAAATTTCGTTGCTGCTTTTTAGGGTACGTTTGTGTTAAAAACTGCAAGATACGATTTCTCACTTCCCTCCTTGCTTACAGTGGAAGTCAGTTACGAGGTAAGGAAAAAAGAGATGACAGGTGAAGAATGGAATGACTAGGCAATCTAGGAAGAACAGAATTCCAGGTATTGGGCGTTACATGCACAAAGGAGTCATTTTCAGCTATGGATACGAATAGAGGAAGAATATGGAAGAGGTGGAGAATATACTGGATATGAGGAAAGAGAAAGAGGGAGGAGCTAAAACAAAAACTGGCTGCTTTGGGTAAGGCAGTAGTCTCATATATTTTAGATCCAGAAGTCTTCAGTTCAAATACTGTAAATGACGCAGCCTGGAGTATCACTAAATTAGCAACAATAGCAAAAGCAGATCTCTAAGCAGAAAGAATATGTTCCCTGGCAAGGCACCACTATTCCTGTACTCCCACTAATGTGTCCCAGTGCAAATCATGATAGGTATTGCCATAGTTCCCAGTAAAATCCATGACTCGTGGTGTCATGATTCATTTCTGGTTCTAACATCTGGCTAGAATTTTACGCATTCAAATCCTGTGATTTGTACAAACAATTACTTTAGAGGAAGAAAAATCTTTGCAATTCACCATGTCCTAGCCAAACCATCTGTCCAGCAGGCCACTGCGGCATCACATGGATGGAACAGGAAGCAGAAGTTGGCCCATTCTGTCCAGTAATTTTGGTTCTAGACGCCTGCTCCTGTCCTGTATTGCAGGTAACTGCGTCTACTCACATTCCATTACAAGTCAATTATAGACTCTACGGAACAAAGTTTTTCTGCTGCCAGCTGATTTATACTCATACCTTAATAGTCAAAACAGTAAGCAAAATAGCTTAGCCCTTGAAGCTCTATCTACCTTGCAAAACAAAGAAAATAAAGACAGCTGAATAAAAGAATTGCTATTTTACATGTAAGCCTGTATGCTAGTTGCCCAAGTGTTACTAATAACATTCCTTCATTTCTCAGAAAATTGGAAGCATCAGATCTATGAAATTACTCTGTTTCTCTTAGCCACAGAGAAGGCAAATCCCAGGATATATATGTTCAAGTCAGATCAAAAGTGCTTAGACTCTAACACAAGTTCAGTTTCTTATATTAACGTGAATAACTCAGGCAGTATACAGCATTCTTGCCAGAGTGAATAAATGTTGAAAGCAGAGATATGAGAGACCTTCCTTAGCCAAGTTACAACTACCCTTGTGCAGAACGTACGGTATGTGGCATTTGCAAGTGTCTGCCCGGCAGAGTGAGTTCTGCTGGCCTCTGTCGTGTTCCCGGAGAAAACAAAAAGATGGATGGGCAGCAACACAAACATATCCTTCGCTGCGAAGAAGGCCTTTTAGATAACATGCACTATGTCATTCTGGTACCTCTCACTTGGAAAAACACAGGCTTAAAATATATTTTGTTAAGACAACAGTTTGTCTTCAGATGGTTTTAGCGTAAATCAAACAAATGTAGAAAACAGGCTGACCTTAATTAAAAGGTCATTTACATTATATCTCCTGCCCTTCAAGCAGGATGAGCTGCACCGTGTTATTTCTGACAGATATTTGTTTAAGTTGCTCTTAGAAATCTCCAGTACAGATTCAGCAATTTACCCAGACAATTTGTTACAACACGTAGTTGCAGCTGAACTCTGTGGAGCGGCTGGTGTTGACTATGAAAAAATTTAAAACGACTTAGGAGCTAGTATAACCGGAAGAGTAGGAAAGGTCAAATAAAGACTGTGTCCTCGCTGGACAAAATGAAAGAATACTTGCTATTTAATAATTATGCTATGAAAGCAAGCGTAGCCCTGGGGTTAGGCCTGTGCTCCACTGTGCCAGCATTTCAGACGAGAGCTGGAAAGGTAATCGGCACACCCAAGGAAGGAGACATTTATCCAAGCTGATCCAAAAGCAGCCTCTCCTCAGGGCCATCAGCACTCACAGTGAAGCCTAGGAAAAACCTATATACTGATAAGCTTCACCCGCGTTTTGCCGCCCACGGCGCCGCGCGCGCGGTGTGGCAAGGGGAGGCTGCCACGCACACCGCTCACCGCAGCGGAGCCCGGACGCAGCCCGAGCTGCCCGGCGTTTTAGCGCGGGTAGCTGTAAAACTCAGGGAAACTTCCGCGAGATTGACAGAACTCAGTGGCAAACGCCATGTGCTGAGGGATTTTGTTCTTAATTTTACATATACTTGTAAACTAAAGTGATCCTTTAATATATAATGCAGTTTTAGCTTTTTTCTCACAAAGCGCCTGATGAAGAAGGTGCAAGTTATCTTCGGAGAGGTTGGTAAGGTGGAGCCAGAGAGGGACTCTCTGATTTTTCACAGCCGTGGTGACAGTGCGCTCACCGGAGGAGCAACATAAGTCACACGCAGAAATCAGGAATCCCCCTTTTTTCCCTACTTGCTAACAGTACAGTGGGCAGCACGGGAACAAACCTGCCAAGAGCAATATATAGTCCAATGTCATTTGCATCTTCCAAAAAGACTTAGGCGGACTTTTAATGCCACGTGCACTTCATTTCACGATGCTCACAAGGGTTTAAATGAACAGCACCCGCTCTCCAAGGCATGCAGGTAGTACTAAAATAGGCGCAGGCTCTACAAAGTATGGAGGCCTGGCTGTGGCACTCAGGCAACCAGGTTCTGAGATTTTCTCTTTTTTCCTCCCTTTTTAGAGTTTTCTTTTTCCCTTTTTTAAAGTTAGATACTTGGAATCCTTTAAGAAAAGCTTTTCTATTGACATAGTAACAGAAGAGTAAATTTTAACTTACAATTTTTCCATGAAGCAGATGTCTTTTCTTGTGAAAACTGGCATATTTTTACCCTTAGAATGATCTCTGCTTTTATATGCCTAATTAAATTTTAGCAGTCCCTTGCTTAAATAAAGATTTATTAGCTGTTAAAATTGTAGCATAATTCTTCTGCCACCTACATGCTATCCTTTAACATATTTACAAGCAGACTGGCTTATCCACTATAAAAAACGTGGATGATTTAATGTTGTTATGTTATTGGTGTCAATTACTAAAATTCAGCTTCACAATCGAGCTTTTTGAAGATACTCTTACTTAACTCTAGAACTGTCAAAACACTCCGAGAAAGAGAAGCTGTGAATTTTAGAGATCAAGTACTTGAAACAGTCGAACTAATAGAGGTAATCAGTAGATTTCAGCCCCGTATTTGGCCTCTTCTGCAGAGATGGTTCGGGCTCACACATCATCACACTGAGAAGGAATCGAAGAAACTGTTTAAAGGATTGGAAATTTGCACTGTCAGGCACCTCCTCGTACGTTGTTTCTCGTTTCTGTTTGTGCCTGAGAAACACAAAGCATGTATATGGTATATCTGCACACATAAATTTATACATACTGACAGAAGGACAGCAGTAACACAGCAAGTACAGTGCTTGCCAAACAACTGGAAATAACTTCTTTATAGAAACACTTCTTTGGGGGCTTTTTTTTTTTTTTGAAAGGCTTATTTATTTATGAGGATTAGAAGATTAGTGTTTTGTTGGTCTTTCATTAGTTTCATACTTCATTAAAGTCCTGCTTGCTAACATATTTACATCACGGGGAATATCCTTTTCACTCGTCTCTAAGCCCTCGCCTCTCTGCCCTGCACACTGACATCTTTGCACCTTGTAAACACCACTACTACAAGCTATTGTGTTCCATGTGGTTGTCAGATTGTATCAGAAGAACCGAATTTCATCCTCCTGCTATAGTTTTAACACTGTTCAGATAAAACTAAAGCTTTTGCTAATTTCAAATATACTTTAAGAGCAGGAGATGACTCACTCTTCTCATTTAATTTTCACTGTTCTAGGTCAGCATCTCCTAAAAAAAGTCACAAAAGGCAGGCCACTCGAAAAATATGCAATATATTAATGTCATACAGTTGGCCTCACAAATAAATCAGCATACAAAATCCCCTCTTACTGAAATTTGTCACAGCAAACATCAGAAGCCATAGAGTGAAGCTAATAGGAAACCGTCTTTTTGTGTAATTTGCACAGAAGTGTGCACACACGCTGTATGCTGAGCTTTGCGCTCTTCTGTGCATGTGCTACACGTTCAGAGAGGGAGGCACTACAGCCAAGACGCCACCCGAGACAGTGGTAAATTTAGAAGAAGCATGAGTGAAAAACCCTACAAAACATCAGTTATATATTAATATGGTTTTAAATATATTTTGTTCCTCCACCTGGCACTCTTAATTATGGTCACAAGCTGATGATATTCCCTCTGTTTTTCACTCATAGATTTCAAGGGCTGTGTCACTACACACGTATACAGTGCACTACGTGCATATAGCCAGGACACGGATTCAAAGCCCTCCGCAGTCAGCAGAGACCGACCCACGGAGCATGTTGCAAGGGCCGGGTCTGTGGGACGCACACGCTCCTCACCCATGGCCACGCTGCGGGCATGTGGCCATCGCACAAACCCATCCTGCATGCTCGTACGCATCCTGGGTGACCCCGTGTTCATGCCCAAAGCCAGGCTTTGTCTGCCAAAGCCACGTTGGAGGCATCTGCTGGGATCTGAATTGAACTGAGCGCGTCTCTGAGCTCTCTCTAGCACTAGCCCTGAACAGCACGGGCAGGGAGAGCCTGGTCAACACCGCCACCGGCAATCCTGAACAAGTTGCTGTTTGGCTAGCTTGGGGAATGCAAAACTCTCAGATGAAGAAGTGTGGTAGAGATCTAAAGATATTTAGATATTTGTAATATGCTATGACTTATAGAGAGCCTTACTCTGAAAACATTAAAATGGGCATCTCTTGGAAATCAGTCAAGTGAAGAGGGCTAAGAAGTCTCAAATACTGCTTTAGTTTTCTTTTCCTCTTTTTGAGGCTACAGTATCAATTCAGGATGCATACAAATGTAGTATATAGATAACATATCTTCTTATAACATCATTTATAGAAACACAGTGGCATATTAATCCAAAAGAGTCCTCTGAAATGTTTCTGTAAAGAACTCTCTTTCTGCACAATTGTGGTTGTCAGGCAGAAAAATACTCAAGTATTTCCAAGCTTGGACAAAAATGGAATGCTAACTGCCTAACAACAATTTCTTCTTTTAATATCATTGCACATATTTCATCATCAAGAGTTGATCTTTTGGATGCATGAACAGAGAATCTATCAAGGTAAACCAGCAAATCTTTAAAGCATTTGTCCCCTGCAAAACATCACGCTAATGGAAGACCTCTGCTGCTCAATGCCCAGGCTGGGATTTTCACAGGAGTCATCCAGTTTCTAAGAAATCCCTTGGGAATTGTCACTGAAGTCCTTTTAATTGTTTTTGAAAATCCCAAGCAGTCTCTTCAGTAAGAGTATCAGTCACACCTTGTAACGGCAGTTCCCAGATCTGTTGTGCCTGTGTCTTTAGCGTCCCACGAATACAACGTGTGTGTGCCAATCCATGGTGCTCATGATTGCATTCATGGCATCCCGTGGTCTCACACTGCACACATTCCTCCTCAGCTTGCTAGACATACCACTGCTGCTTATAATGGTCATGGGAGCTATACAAAAACCCACCCTCAACCTTGAAAATGTGAGTCAAGTGTGAACTGAAGGAGCATTATTTTCCAGATCTGCAGTTGGCCTGGCTGGGTGGCTCTGAGAAGCATGAAGTCCTTCCTCCAACTCATCTGAGCAGGACAGTAACCCTAACTTGGAACAGCGGCACAACACGTTGACAATAAACAGATCATTTTAGCAGACAAAGTGGAACGGTTATTAATGCAATTCGCATGGGATTGGGGCGTTAACACGGGGAGGGGCTGACAAGAGGTAAAGCGGAAGAAAATAAAGAACAGAGGGAAAGCACTGGAGAGGACTGCTGGATACAAATTGCAGTGTTTCTCAACAATTCGCTTCCACTGAATACTGTTGAATTTGGAAGTACAGGGCAAAAAAAATAGACAAGCATAGTGGAGAAACATATGGGTACTTAGGCACAGTCCACATTTCATCTCAGTGGGGAAAAAAAAAACAAATTTCCCCCCCAACACTCTGCTAGGGAATGACAAGACAACTGAATAGCTTGGCCAACTGACCATAATGAAAAACTGACTTCTTATACCTCTGCTGAAGTAAGTCAGATTGTGGAGGACTCAGTTAAGAGGGTAAGAACCACAGACCTCAGGATACATCCCTTTCCTGTCTACCCATAAATCTCAATGCCAGTACCCCCCTCTGCCAGCTATAGGAATGTAACAGAAAGGATAGGGACCGTGCTATTAACAGATTCTGTCTAGAGTTTGTATCCCAAACATTCCCTTATTTGTGGTGTGGTGCCTCGGGCAACAGAATGAGTCTAAAACCAAGTCCTACAAATACCGCAAAAGTTTTGTCCAACATCCTGGGGACTCTCCCATTAGCTTGTAAAATGGCATTAAATAACTTTTTGAAGAAGTGAAGAAGAAGGAGCTGCTGCTGGGATATTTAGTCTATCAGAACACAAATAATTAATGGCTGAAAATACTTTTTGTTTAATAATTGCTGTTCTTCATTAGTGTGAACCAAGGGCACAGACTATCTGAGACAATAACATCTGCACCCCATATTTCATTATCACCAAACTTCACATTTCACACAAAAGCATAGCTAGCAAAGCCTTACAGCTTTAATTAGTTTCTGCCATAGCTGTGAAGGTCAGCCAATTATTGTGTGTGAAATTTCAATATGAAGCAGCTGAATTGAAGACAGCATTGCAACATTGTGAAACTCTGCAATGCTGTAAATCTAGCATGATAGAACCTTTTTTTTAAACACAAAATAACATAAATTAATCATCAGGTATGCGCAGCTTCAAGGCTTATTGGCTAATTTAACATGTGTTACGGGGGGAAAAAAGAAGGTAATTTCTGATAGCATCTTATACTTATGAGTTTTTTTCTTATCAGTGTCACCAACCATGACAAAATACTTACAGTTGGGTCCTCATTTCTACAAGGAAGCCACAGTTTCTGTGGGATTCAGAGTCCTACTGTCAAAAGAAAGTGACAGCATCCAGCAGATGAACTTGAGCGATCTAAAATGAGGCGTATGGGATGTCCAGCATGTCCTAAAAAACAGGTCTTCTGAAAGATGCTTTAGTTAGGTTCCAAACTCCCCACCAGCTTTTGAAAATCCTGAGCTAAGTGGTGTGTGTGTGTGTGTGTGTGTGTGTGTGTAAGATCTGGATTCAAATGATATACAAATAATAAACACCCTTGCTGGCACTGAGAAGCAGTAAAGGATGCAAAATGATGTGCCAAGCTCCTACCTGAGACACAGCCTCCTTCTACATTTCTATTCTGCTAAACAGGAATAATTTATGCACTGTGCTGTGCACAGGGACTACGGACGTGAACAAGGTCTAACCTGAACCGTGAATGCACTCAAGTTCAGCCTCATTCTCAAGCCTGACCAGTGGTTGCTTGTCAAACAAATATTTGTTTGCTTTTTTTTAAACAGATGAAAATTCTTTATCTAAATTCTTTCTCGTTTTATGTAGTGAACAGCAAAATCTTCAAAGATGCACTTCCAACTCACCCTTTTAGTTGGATGCACCAAGATGACATATCAAAGTCAAATAATAATGATACAATGGCTCTATCTCTAGCTCCGGTGAGCTAACAAGACCTACTCTTTAATATAAATTTACAGGTGAGATTCACTGGGAGAAAGCAAGGGAGGGAGTGTAGTTAAGGGAATGGATTTATTTTGTGTACTATTCCTATGCTCAAGCCCTGCTTTTCCAAATGAACTGGTTCTGACAGAAAATACATGCAACTCATTTCTAACCTAGCCTGGGACAGCTCTAGTAAGCACCGTGGAAATATCTCCATGTTCATATGTATATATGCATATCACAACTAATTCCCCCTTCCTGTGCCCCATTTTCTCCTGCCGTTGGGAGGACCAGAGAAGTGGTTACGCAGAGTCTCTGCAGACAGCACCGAACCAGTGAGGCTCTTTCACCATTCAAAAACTATATTGGCTTCCTTCTTCACTGGCACAAAATACATTCACAGCCATAATGTGACTCATGGCAGTTACAGCCAAATTTTTTTTTTTTATAATTAAAAAAAATGTGTGGCCACCATTAGATGCCCAAGTACATCAATGCCTGTCTTTCCAGAGTAACCCAAATCCACAGTTTCCGGTTACTTCGACCAGAGCATGGGTGCTGATCTCCTCTAAAACAGCACACCCCAACATGTTGCTATAGAGAAGCTGAAATAGAAATCCATACACAATGTAGATTATTTAAGTTTAAAAACATCACATGACTAATTTTTTTTCTGCGTCTAGAATCCAATGAACAATCTGCTTAACTAAATTCAACTGAAAAAGAGATTGTGAAATAGTTGGCAATTTGTTTTCTACTACAGCTTCTCTGACGTGTCCAAACATATCCATGTATGGGGAAAAAAATCAAAAATAAGAATTCTGCTTGGTTTTAGTTGGCAGAACAAGACTGATGCCATCTAACCAAGAAAGGCTGAACCAGCTAGAACTGATACCAGGAATAAAATAAAAGCAAAGTGTAATGAGGATCCAGGTCATCCCTAGAGGAAGAAAAAGAAAAGTAAGCACAGTCTCATGGCTGAGTGCCAGGTCTTTAATGCAGTACTCTGAAATAAGGCGATCAAATCCCAGAATCACTGCAGCGTTCCAAGCAGGTGACTGGGAGTCCTGATTCCGCTTCAGTCTCTGCCCGGAGTTTTCCATCACGTGGCTCTTTTTTAAGCATCTTATTTAAGTTGACACACTCTCTAGGGCCCTATGCAGGTACATTTATCTATGTCTGCACTGCTGAACAAAAGCCTAAAATTAGCAGTGAACAGGTAGCTACACGTGCCTCAGTCTCCGTACCTAAATAATTGGGAATAGTATCAACTTCCTTCTGTGTACCTAACTTGTAAGAGGTACCAGGAAAGCACTTTCTTTTACTATTCATACATACAGTGCCTAGCACAATAACATTTAAGTTTGAGTTTCTAGGCACTGCTATTGTACTTATGAAATACAAAGGAAGCTTATTGTGCTAGAAGTAAAGTCATTGGTAAGTCCCCGAGGGAATGCTCAGATACACACCACACATAATAACACCAAACATTCACTGGAAGCCAAAACTGCCCAACATGAATGGAGAGGGGAGGTGAAGTAATTAGCAATGGTGTCAAGAATGCTAAAGAAAATGTGTATTAGCTAACGCCCGCACTATTCAAGCAGACTTCCGCGTTGTAAGATATAACCTCTCTCTTAAGAGGAACCAGTGAAAGGAAATACCTTGAAATATACTGTTACTGATCAGCGGCCCAAAGCAAAAGGAACCAGATCACCTGGCTAATAGTCGACACCAGAATGTACGTGGAGAAAGAGAAAAGCAGCAAGACTATGCACACCAGCATGCAGGCAGCAGAGGCAAAACAAACCACTGGCAAGCGATTAGTAGTGCAACGCACTGCGAGCTGTCTCAGGCAGTCCCCCCGTGGGGCCGCAAACGTCAGTAGCCTCACTGCCAGTGGTTTTAACTAAAGGTCAAACAAAACTACAGGAGAAATCTTAGGGATCCCCAAAAGCGGTTCCCTAAAACGGGCTGTTTAACGGAGGTGGCCAGTCGTGCAGGTTTCATTGTGTTTACTAAATACACACTAAAATATTAAACACAGTAACAGAGGCTAAACTAAATCAAACATATCCTGAGCGTGATACAAATCGCCCTTAGCCAACGTAAACAAACACCCAAAGCCACACAAAAGCTTTCTTGAAAATCCCGGCAATTAAACGCATCTCCAGAGAGATGCCACCGGCCACGCTCTCTCTGGGAGCCCGCACGCCGGCCGCGGAGAGCTACTCGATCGAGGATGCCGGGGACGGGCTCTGCGCTAGCCCGCACGGGAGCAGAAGGAAGTCAGAAGCTCCCTCACTCCCTCTGCTCTGGCTCTGCTCCAGCGGCAGCAGTTCCCAGCAACAGGGTCCCTGCTCAGCCCAGCCCGCGCAGGACAAGATCTCTTCTTGCCGGGCTTGCCAGCGGCAGCTGCTCCCAAGCAAAGCCTCTCTCTTGGGAGAAATCGCTCTCTCAAAACCAGCCATGCTGCAAGAACAGTGGCTCCGGACATAAACGGTCTCCTTTCAGGAAGAAATACAGGGGAAGGCCTCACAGCCAGGCTCTTTCCAAAGGGAGCAGCTTGCACATTAATCCAATGAATAATTCCAGGCTGGGAGATAAAATATTTAAAGCGAGAAAAAGGCAAAATATCTTCAGAGTTCACAGTTTCCAAGCCAGTCTTCAGAGCTCACAAGCTCACTATCATTTGCCAAGTAGGATCAACATGGAGAGCGTGATTATAAGAAACATGAAAAATTGCACCACCAAACCAACAGGGAGTTCAGAATTTAGCAAGAATAGGAGCCAGTGGAGCTACTGAAATGTCAAGTGCAGTAACAGCAAGCACAAGTCCTCCATGGTGCCATGATCTGATGTATGATTCAACTGACAGTCACTGTGTCACACAGGGGAAAACACAGGCATTGCCATATTGGAACAGGCCAGTGGTTCATCTAGCAGGCATCTTCTTACAGCAGCCAATAAAAAAAGCCTCAGAGGTAAGTAAAGGAAACCCTCTGGCAAACAGTTAGGGTCTAACTTGCTTACTTGGGAAGTTTCTTCCTTAATCCCGCTATTCAGACCATGGTTTCCATTCCAAAGTCTGAACAACTGTTTGCCTTCAGCGTTGTTTTCATCTCCACCTAACATGAGAGTGCAAGCCTTCATTCCGCACTGATACAGAAATAAAGCCTGTGAGGATTCATACCACTGGCTTGCACCAGGTTATTTACGCATTGCCTATAAAGCACCTCCTTTGACCCCTTTCAATTTGCTCTCCTTTATTTTTCTGAAATAATGCTTGGTTCCTATATTTGAGGAGAGGTGAACAGGAATGCTTAACTCACCTTTTGTATACCGTCCTACAAAAATAAGCACAGAGGACAATTTCTATGCAAGAAGGCATAGGTAATTCAACCTTCCTCACCACTGCTACAAGCTAAGGGCAAGCACCCAGGCAGTTGCCGTTGATCAGCTGCTGTTCAATAACTTGTTATCACTTACATCACCGAGCTTCTCGTTTTCAGAGAAGCCCATTACAAAAATTGCAGTAAAGCTTCTTGTCTGGTCAAAGATTTTCTGAAAGTCCAAATAACTTGTCAAGTGGCTCTTTCCTAACCATATTGAATCAGTAGAAACTACGCTGCTTAGAGCTAACACCTCATGACCATCTGTATTTTTTAAAACTCAGTCTTTAATGTTAGTTCAACCAATTTCTCAGGTACCAAAACAAGCTTACTAACATCTCTGAATCCCTACTGCAGCCTACTTAAATTATAGATAAA
The DNA here is from genome assembly GCF_003343035.1 of Apteryx rowi. NCBI lineage: Eukaryota > Metazoa > Chordata > Aves > Apterygiformes > Apterygidae > Apteryx > Apteryx rowi. The sequence continues at coordinate 603,258 of NW_020450794.1, read as the reverse complement.
CCTGTGCTGCTCTTCCTCTTCTGGTATAATAGATTACTTTAACAAGACTGCACTTTTCGCCCAGTGATTCAGCCACTTCATTTTTAAGATCCTTCACAACTCTTGGGTATATATTCTCTGATGATTTACTGCCCTTTGATTTATCAGCTGGTTGTAACATTTCTTCTATTGACATGTCAATCAATGAATGGCTCATCTTTACTGCCTGAAAAGCAGGTATTTGCTCAAGATCTTTGAAGTGAAGACAGAAGCTGCAAAATCATTTGACTTCTCTGCAATGTCCTTAACCTTCACAATTGTCTGGCAGGCTTGCTGCTCCACAGATACTTTAAAACTTTGAATTTTTGTTGTTCACACTCATCTGATCAGATTCCTCCACATTTCCATGATATACTCCAGGTTCTGCAAGGCTATAGCAGGAGTGTAGTTCCATTTTCTGAAGGATGGCTGGTTGGTTCAAGTCACTTCTTCAGAATTTTTAAGTAAGCGTGCAGGATTTAATATGGCATGCTCTGAAATAGCCAAAGTTTGACTTAGCTTTCCAAGCTATTCCTCCCTGAGATGTCAGTGAAAGCAGTTTTATCAGATGTTGAAAGTATCACCATGCCTTGCTGGCCTCCTCAACCCTTTGCCTCCTGCTCACTCCACACAAGCCTACAGCTAGGGGCACAGCCAGATGGTGCAGTTAGGCAGGAAAGGCAAATGTGTATGGCCAGGGCTCCTAGTGTTACCTCACTCCCATTAAAAAATAAATAAAATAAAATAAAATAAAGAGGAAATTCTGTTTCTGATCCTTTTTGTTGTGAAGATATGATCAGAAATGTGATCCAAGTGAATGCTGTCTGCTCGAATCTTCAAATCTCTGGCAGAATGAGTTGCTGCATGATTTATTAATTTTTACAGCAAGTCATCTCCTTTGATCTGGTAACAATAGATACTGGATGCATCAAGTGTGTTTCAGGTACATTCTAGGTTCTCAGTTATATGCAGTAAGGATTTTGATTTCTATTTCTTTATAACACCTTATTTCTTCTTTTGTGGTATGCTGTCGACACCCTGTCCATCTGATCTGGACCTTTTAGGATGGCTGTAGGGGAAACGTGGGAAGGCATTTTCCCTAACCTGCTACCATTCTCCAGCCACTTCACTGTATTTTTTTCTGGGCTACACTCTAAAAGCCTAAAATCCCTGGGCAAAGATGCTGCGCACACTTCTGCATTCTGCAGAACATCTCTGCTCCATATAGCAGCATACCTACCATCTCTGTGGCAGTTTTACAGAAGTCCACAAGGAAAGCTGTGTCTGAGAAGAGAATAGCCCTAATAAAATGACCTTTAGTGGGACTTGACACCTGCTACCTTCTAAGCTTCTTACATACACAACATAATCCACCTGGAGGCTTTTTTGCTTGATGGAAGGTGATAAAAAAGCTGTTAGACTGTAAGCTCTGTCTTAGATTCAAAGCATGTAGGCTCCTTGATATTCTGAAGCTTAGGGCACACAGAGGGGAAAAATATTTCTCAGTTCAGGTGGAATTCTCAAGTTGCTTATTAGGGATGAACCCTGGTCTAAGAATCACTTTATTGGTACGAAAGTAAAGAAAAGGCTTCCCGATAGGAAGAAGAGTCCCAGTTCCCCAGTACTACAGGCAAGATAACGTAATAGTGATCATAAAGCTCTCCTCAGCAGACAAGGAGAACAAAGAAGCCCGGCTCCAGAAATTTACAATCCACAGAGGATCAAGCAGATTGTATTCTGGATACCTTAAAGGTGAATGCTCTAAAACACGCATCAATCTATAGCGATGAAAACCCAGTCCCCTCTGATTATAAATAATCCTCTCTTTCTTCAAGAAAATAAGGCGAGGACCTAAATCAAAAAGTTATCGGTGTGTGATTTTTACCCTGGCAGAAAGGGGGAAAAGCGGAATAAAAGACAGGCTGCCCCAACTGCAGCTCTGACGTGGCACAGCTGCAGGCAGAAGTCACTTGGGGAACACTGACACACTCAGCTTCAGCATTAGCACAGAAGGGGAATGAGTTAGCATTACTCGGAGCTTAAAGGGAGAGGAAAAAAAAAGAACCAACCTTATAAACAGTTGACGTCCCCAGACAGAAAATGACCGAGAACTACAGTGGAAAGCACAAGTGAGAACATCCTACCAGAAATGCAGTGGTGACTGGGCGCTACAAAATGTTCTTTAAGTCACCACCCGTCACCCTCTTCTCTCGGCAGGGTGAACACCATCTCCCAAAGGGAAGGGAGACCTGCGGCTCCTCTTCCCTCTAGCCTGAGCTAAGGCGCATCAAAGCCACCAGCTCTGGCCTTGTGGGAACTGGAAAAGGAAAGGGTGTGAACCTTTTATTCGACACCATGAGAGGAGGCACAAAGGAGCTTTCTTCATCTGAAAGCTTTTCCTAACAGAAGCTCCTGTTTCACGTCCCCTTGGGCATTGTTTCTACGATTTTTCCTCTAAAGGCTAATGTTGACACTCTCCCATCACCATGGAGTCTTCAAACATTTTGTACTCTATGGTTGACCCAGTGACTAACTTCTTGTTTTAAGGGGTTGGATGGAAGAAGCTCAGAAGGCAAAAATCTAATTGTGGAGATCATTGTTTAAGTACTGTCAAACAGTATAAAGCCTTTTTTTAAAAAAAAGTGGCTGACACCTGTATCAATGGCTTTGGTCACCTAGGTGTAAAGACACTTACAGGCATCTGTAAGATGAAGGCTCATGGTCTGAAACATCCAACTTGTATCATATAAGTTAGGCTCTAAATGTCGCAGTATCTACCCTTTATCTGCTGGCTTTTACAGCATAGACCATTTATATGGAGTGAGTGGAACATCGATCCTCCTGTTCAGGTTTCCTGAGATTATTCAGTATTAGTATTGCTGTGATTAGTCACACCATGGCTGCTGTTCCTGTAGATTGTTTGATACAGCATATTTCCCACCGTACACAAAGCAGCACTGTAGGAAAACCCAATTCAATCAATTTGAGCAGCCCTTCTTGTGCTACATTGGTATAATATGTATTGGACAGATAAAGTTGTGATCCTATCTAATATATTCTTTGACTGGTTTGACTGATACACTGAATGAATGGAGGTATCTAATGCTATCCAATCCTGCTGTCAAAAGATAATGGCATCATTATTTGCTGAAGATTGACCAAAAAAAGAGGGAGGGGGCAGGAGGGCTTAACCACTGCTTCCCGCATCTGTAGTGAACACGAGCATGGCAATATATGAAGGAATAAAATTAGGCAGACGAGACTTCTGGCAGCAAGCTAAAGGAAAGCAGAAAGCGAGAACAAGGAAGAGCTCTAAAAACAGATGTGATGCCAACTGCTGCAGACATCAGGGTCTCTTGGCTTCATTTTCAAGAGGTGTTCTGCAAACTGTAAGGCACTTTTAGCTAACTCAAGTATCATTTCGGAACAGTACCAATGGAGCGTTACAGACAAGGGGTCTGCAGAGTTCCAGGTTGTTGTACTCTTTTCCCCATTTTTATACCTTGCTGTTGGGATGGCAGAAGCGCCTAACCCCTGAGAGAAGGGCTACCACATCCCTGGAGCCCTACAACCACTTGCACCTTCCCCTGTGGCCATTCCCTAGCAACAGTGCTTTACAACTCCAGGCCTGCCAGGTTTTAAGAAAAGGAAAGTCATGTTTTAGAAGTTTCTCCCAGCTGCTCTGGTGATCTAAAGCCTTAAATAGGTAGTTAAGATTTCTAGGGTTTAGGCTGTCTTTCTAACACCAGGGCTGCACAGAACATTTAAAGCACATCAGCTTGAACCTAAAATACCTTGGAACCAGTCCACAAAGGCAACCAAGAAATTCTCTCCTATGTTATATTATAAAAAAGAACCAAAACCACAAGTACCTAAAAAAAAAGGATTACAGAAAAGGCACAGACATGACAGATAATGGAAGTGAAGCATCACCAGGTAACAGCTAGTATAAGGCACAATACGTATTGCATCATAAATGTAAAAGACTGAAATATAGAAAAGAATGTCATGAGACAACAGAGTAATGGTGTCATCAAGTGGATACGTTTTGGTAAGTCTTGTATATAAATTCCCTTGACTCGTTCAGTCTCTCACGGGCCCTGTGTTTGTTGCTCCTGCTGGGTTAAGATTGCATTACATTTACTGATGACATACCTTAGTTTGGGAGCAGCACTGTTTATTGCACTTGAACTACTCGCGTTGTACTGTTCTACCCAACTTATTATTATCAACATGTAGCTGGACAACATTGTTAGCAATCTGCTGGGGCCACTGGGGACTGCTTGGGTCTAGCGCTAATGTTTTAAAGCCCTGCTTTAAAATCACCGCTGGTTTACTTTTGTCCTATACCAAAATGCTTACATTCAGTGAAAACAAATGATAGTTCATCTGAGGAATGCATGTGTGTGTGCAAGGAATCACTACATTGTGCTAGCACAAATTTTCATTCATTTGAAGGATGTTATGATCCAAAAGACTTCAGTTTAGCCAGATTCTGCTGTAATTGGCAGTGCAGACACCCATCTTTGCTGCTTCTCAAGTTCTGTCCTCAGCTTATTTACTTACTTTTTAATGACCCTCCCCAAGGCCATTTACAAAAAGGTTTTTCTTGTGTTTTTAAAAACAAAGTTTTTTACTTGACATCTTTTGACAATTTAATTAAATTACCTTTCCCTCCTGATTACATTCATTTTTACACCGTCTCTGTGCCAATTTTGATCCACTTAATTAGTTTTAACCCTACCCCGCACTGCTCACCTTCAGAAGTCACCCTATTACATAAACTCAGCTGTTTTTCTTACATAAACTATCTGAATACAGAGGACCTTTAAGGAAAAACACTTATTTTAATTTTTTAATCATACCATGATGTTATTTATTAAGTTCTGTGGATGACTCGTTACAGTCACAACCTATTTAATAGGATTTTGGCTTTTTCTTTTCTTTTTTCAACTTATACAAGGACCTAATCTTTAGTAACATAGTAATTAAAAGCCAAACTGTGCACTAGGAACCATCACCAGTTGTTGCCTGTAAAGATATATTTTAGAATTGCATCGTGGATTTCTTCTCGCTAAATAATACTTGGAATTTACAGGCAGCTCTTTGCTCCCAAAACATTTTTCAAATGCTGTGTCTGACTCTCTCTCAGTACAACTATCGCTTTCACTGACTTTCACATAGTTGCTGAAGATGGAGCAATATAATAAGCTACAGCTGAGGCACATGCACCACCACAGGCCAACGCTTACACCGATGCCAGAGGGCAGAACAGTGAAGGAGTCTCCAGTCCTGGAGATGCACAAAACTTACAGGTTCAGGGCCCTGAGCAACCCTATCTAAGCTGGCCATGCTTTGAGCAGGGGAGGCTGGCCAGATGACCTCCAGAAATCCTTTCCAACCTAAATTATTCTACAATACGCTTAACCTGATGAAAATCTCATTTGAGCTTTTTTGAATGGGGACATTCTTCTCAATCATCTTCATTTTGCCAACCAGGATGCTGAGTCAGAAAATTTTAAGCCCAGAGATTCATCCCATCTAACTTCAGGGACTCTACAGAGACGGCTAAATTAAGAACCTGTTTGTTCTGCACTTCATCTCCAGTCCACAACAACAGAATGACACTACAGCTCATCTGCACCCCAAAACTAGTCAATAGGGAGAGAAGGATAACTATCAGATAATTCAGCTGAGCATTTAAAGCAGGTGGGACAGACTTGGAATTCAGTAGCTTGCCATGAAGAGTCTATACAGAAGATTTACTACCATTTTCTGTATTTCCACCACTAGAGCATACTTATGACAAATTGAAAACATTTTTTTTTATGTTCATCATCAACATTAATGCCTTAGGAATTAAAGTTGCAATGATATCTGAAGTGGTTCCTGTACTATTACAAACTCAGTTAGTACGTTTCTAGATTGTCATCTGATGTCCATAAACTCAGAGGAATATTTTAAACAGCACAATGAAAATGTATTTTATTTTTTTGTTTGCTTGTGGAAAATGACAACCTGGTAAACTAATATTGTATAGCTGACTCTTTGAAGGTGTGCTTTTTTTTTTTTTACCCATGGCATTGAAATTATTTCACTGGTGTCAAATCCCTAACTGAATGAATGTGCAGTTGAAAATTCAGGGAAGTGTAACAAAATAACCTGGTATCTGCTATTACCCACAGTAATAAGAATCAGGGAAAAATCAACCATCACTACAATTTCCTTTTAAACAGATTCTCAAATTAGTCTAAGAAGATTGGTAAATCGTTTCCCCTCCTCCCTGAAATAAAGATAACTGGACTGTAACATCCACCGTCTTTCTGGGAAATAAAACGGAAGGTTGTAAACTGAACACTGTACACAGCAAATAACCCAGGTTATAAGGGTTTTTACCTTGAGAATACCAGGCAAATTTTTCTGACCTGATTTGTATCAAGCACTTCACATATACCCATAAAACAGTTTAAATTGACCCTGCACCTGCCAGATACAGATTTTGTTTACCTTAAGGAGAAAAAGGAGTATGTGCTAAAAGACTTCTGTTTGCATCTTGACTGGACCAGTGCAACCTTACTGGCAGATCCTTACAAGAGGCACGAACTCAAATTCAGTTCCCAGGAGAACTTTGAACTGTAAACCCTGGACAACTTTCTAAGCAATTTGTGCTTGTTTAATAACAAAACCAAACAAACATCCAGATTAAGAGGAGTTTAACTGGGTAGAATTTCTCTCTAGGCTAGGCATTTTCAGTTCTAAAGACCTTCTGAAGCCTGAGCCACCATCAAATCTAAAGAGAAATCACAGGGGCTACACTTCTACAACCTTAATATACATCACACTGTGTACTTTCACAGCTGCTATTTGTAGATTCAGGTTCCCTACTCCTGCTCTGTGAGGAATAGGTCACCATTCACCTGCATAACAGGAGAGACATCCAGATTAACCATTGGCACTGCTCCTAGCCATGGCACAGGAGCTCTTTAGCCAGATTCATTAAAAGTTTCTAGAATTATGGCATGCCTGCTACAGATTTTCCATCCATGTCTGATTTGCTTCATCAACTGTCTGGAAGAAAGCTGATGTCTTAAAAGTTATTTAAAAACGATGATTCAGATCAGCCCGACATCAGCCCTATGAAAAGTCATGAAAAGGCTGATATTGGGTAAGTACAGAAATAAAGAAGAATGTAATTAATGCTAATTAGTGTGGGTTTATGAAGGGAAAAATGACAGGTTTTAGCAACCAACCTATCACTAATAAGATTACAAGTTTAGTGAAAGATAATTATGTTGACCTGACGCACTTCTGTAAGGTTTCTGAGTCACCCGAAAGAAACTTAAAAGTCTGAATATTATACCATTTGAGGAAGTTATCCACTTCTGAATATGAAAGAGATTTGTCAGTGTAATAATCTCCAAACCAACAGGAAGTACGCGCAACATGATGAAATAGTTGGTAGCCACAAAGAGACAAAATTAGTAGGTAACAAAGGGAACGCTTTAGCAAGGAAAATGATGGTTCCCCATCATTTGAAATCTTTTAGAAAGAAACCTTAGTGGCATCTGGTATGCTTAAAATAGGCGTTAGCAGCTTAATGCAAAATTAAAAGATGAGGCTTTATGGCTCATATTGTAAAAGAACTAGTGATCAGTGTCCCTTCAGGGGACACTATTTACATGGTTCCAGGGTGTAGCACATGTGGTTCTTCAACATGACCTCAGAGGCACTTTCTCTGAACCAACTGCCTTGTACACTCTGCGAATCATTAATCCCAACACAGTGGGGTTTGTCTCTCACTGTCTCCTCTTCTAATGTCATTTTATTCCTTCTACATCAAGACTTTTGGAGCCTCACTCTTTATCAGAAGATTAGCATTCCTAGAGGCCTCATTTGTACATCATCTAAATGTCATTTTGTGCCATTGACGCAGCTTCTGCAATGATCATCCAACTACCCATATTACTGACCTGTTTTAGTTTATTTCTTATAACTCTTATTATCATAAATTTTTAGATTATTATAACACTTTCCACAGCTAGCTGAGGTCATTTTATAGCAGTAAACCTTAAAGCATACACCTTTTTTTTGTGCCATTACACCTCGAAGATCCATATATCTGCAAGTTTACATGGACAAGCAGCGCCCATGTTTGGTGTCAAGACGCAATCCCTCCATTTATTCTGTAACACCCAGAACAGATCCCTGTCATGTTCTGCTGTATTGCCTAGATTCCTATCTTTAGGGATTAAACTGATGCACCTCAGCCGAAAGTCACTGTGAGCTTCCTCTCTGTCAAGAGAAATTGTCACCTCCACAGGGTAGTTACTCCCCCACCACTCCAGACTGGGCCAACATCTGGAAATACCTCTCTCTGCAGACAACAACAAATCTAAGGCAACCAGGATCCCAACTCAGATAAGCTGTTATGGTCTGAAAGTTAGGCAGGATGACTATAAGCCTGTATGTTACCCTTGTAGATCCAAGAGAACTGATAACAAATTAGATTAGCATTTTTCTCTTTTTCCAAATCACCTTTTCCTTTATGCAGTTTCCCATTTATGAAATTTCTCTAGCAACCTTAATGGGGATTTTGACCCAATGTACCTTGTGATAAATGCCATAATCATCCATTTGGAGGCTGTCCCATGTTCTCAAGACCATAGATTTTTGGATCATAGCCTTTTACTTCATTTTCATTTGGCTTCTGTTCCTAAGCACTTTGCTTATTAGCAAGCCCTTTTGTTGTGTGTACTCTGGTTCCATTCTACTAATTGGCTACAGTGTAGGTCTATGATCCCTATCAAATTATCTCCTACTGTAATTGAGCCTGCTACAATCATATTGCCTCTGTAACCCCCACTTTAAGTCATGCTCTCATGGCTGTAATATCTACACTTACATCTTAACTTGTAATATCTTCCTGTAGACTGTTTCCTCGGTGGCTACACATCTGAAGTTACCTTGGAAAAAAACATATGTCCTACCTAAAAACTGAATGCCTTTCTATAACTACAAAATAATTGACACAATGGTCAATATCTAATGGTAAAATTAAAAATCAGTCCTTTCAGCTAAGTTAGGTGACTGTTGACATTAAAAGGATTAGGCGATTCTTCTTTCATGGAATATTACCAAGTGGATGTAGCATAAGCAGTCTTAAAGTTCCTGTCTAAAAGACAGATAAGATTTTCCAGTGTTACTTCTTGGTGTGGGTAATAAGAGTTTCCTTCTGGATGGGTTAGTGACCTTGTGGAAGGCAGGGGAGAGAGGGGAAATCCACTTTAAATGCCTAAGAAGTTGCATGTTGTCTAAACTAGACATCAAGGCTCTTTATAAAGTCAATGCAACCTCCACCCTAAGCCAGTCACCTGGCCATGCTCTAGACACCCAAGTTTCATTTGGTTTAAGTCAGGTAATACGAATCCACTCAAGAATCAAAAATTTGTCCAAGATTTCGATGCTGATGTTGTTACACAGAACAAAGCCATGATGTACAGTTGCCAGGACTCATGAAAAATGAGGATAATCTACAGGTGGTGCTTTAAGAAGCGGATTAGTGAAAATCGTTACAATGGCAAATACAGTCAGCTAAGCAGAACCTACTGTAACACTCCTTTTACCATTTTTTGATTTCTTCATCAGTTGCACTGGAAAATACATTCATAGGTCTTAAGATAAGTAGGCCAGCTTAACTGAGAGAATGTATAACACAGGATGAGAATTCAATCAAAACATTCTTGCATCTAACTTCGTATTTTGTAGTTGACCAACTTTATTCAAAAAAATTCTCCAGTACTTGGAAATTTCTTCTATCTTTTGGTTAATCTGTTCCAGTGGTTAATCAGTCAGCCTGTTAAAGCTTATTTGCGGGATAAGTTATTTCTAAGATTTCTCCTGATTTCAACTCCCATGAAAGAGCTGTGTGCGCCAAACAGATTTTGTTAATTCAGTGGTTGCAGCCACACACAACGCTCACCCATTCACCAAAGTATGTTGTTCTTCCAGGCCTGCATTGCTTCTATTCCTGTAGTTCCTCTGCGGACTGAGATTCAGTCTTACTTCTCCTCCAAAGCCCTCTCAGTCCCTCCCTGCAATTAGAAATGCTGAGGAAGCCCTACCACGATGCCTTCTCCTCCAACTTGTTTGCAAAGGAAATCCACATGGCAATTCACCAGTATTAGCACGTAATGAAACTGAAATTAGGCATACTGTCCGATGCAGTCATGTCGTCTAACAAATTCTACACCTTGTTACTTTTTGCTATTAAATTAAGCAAAAAAGCCAGATTTTGATGAAAAGTGTTCGACTAATAATAGTCACCCATGCATTCAGTGGCCTCCAATATTGCTTTTCCTACCTCTCTTTCTCTCTCTCCTCATAACATCAAATCTTGTCCTCAGCTGCCACCTGTATAGAGCACCCAAAGCTTTCCAGACACCTTTATTGTTACCATTCTTGGAGTAACAGATTAGTACATAGGCTTAATTACATATAGATGATAATAGAAAAATGCCTTACTTGTGATTGACTAAGCCTAGCAAGCACAAACTGCCTTTTAAGATAAGAATTTCTTCTACAGAGAAGTACCTCAAAAAGCACAAAACCCCAAATGGTCACTTTTAATTCTAAATGAGACTCTTTAAAGATTCTGCAGTGTCATCCTCACAAGTCAGCAGCTTCCTTGGAGAACATAAATTGCACTAACAAACATAATAATATATTGAAATTCCAGAGCAACTGTTTGTCATCAGATTAGAATGTGCATGACATAAAATAAAGATGAGAAAAGATATGTGATAAACTTAAATTTATAGTTGTAGCATAGGAAAAAAATTGTGTTAATTTATTTCTGAAAGCAGATATTTCAGACTGCCAAGTTCTTATTTTTTTGCATTTTGTAACTCTCATTCAATCTACCATCCTGCGTGCAGACCACCCAGCCAAATTCATAAGCAAAAAAATCAAAATAATTTAACATAGAGGTATTTGCAGAAGTGAGGTATTGTGAATGTTTTAATCAGATTTCTCTTATTAAATGAGATGAAAATTATTATGAGGTATTTTTCTTTGGGTTCATAGTAAGTATTACTTTATTTAGAATTGCTTTATGAAAAACCTGCCTTTAATGAAAAGATTAGCTTTCTAAATAGTCAATGACTCGCATGCTTTTAATACAGCTCTCATTTCTATGAACAATACTGAAGACAAACTATCATATAGTCTTTTAGAAAACACCTCTTCCCTTCCTTTTCTCTATTTTCTCTTTACTCCTACAGAATAAGTACACAGCTACATATTAAAAAATTCAGAATAATTAAGTTTTAACCAAAAAAAAAGCAAACTTATGACCAATTTATCAATTTACCATGTCAGTACAACCACAGTGCCAAACCTTCTCTTCCAATCCAGTTTGAAACTGAAACCAAACCGAGCCTGAGGGGCCATTTCATTTTCATGACTCATACAGCTCTCTAACACGCCACAGTACTTGATTCTTGGTCAGTGACATTTCCTCACCCCCAGTACGCACACACAGCATCACCCGTGCGATAGCGCTCCGGGAAAGACAGAGGCTGCACAATGAAATTCCGTCATTTAATTCTTCCAGAGCAAACAATTGCGACAACCTGTGGGAACAAGACAGGACTTCATTTGTTGATGATTTCAGGAAAAATTAACTAACTTCTTCTTTCAACTTTTAAGTTTCGTTTAGAAAACAAAGCTTTGAGGGTCTTTCTCTCCTATAAGCAAACACTGGCTATTTGGCATGCAATGAGCACTCATATGTCCTGTGCAGCCACTTCGGCGGTACAACACTGGTGTTCTGATATGACAGCAAAAATCCCACTGCCAAAACCCAGAAAACAGAGTGATGCTCACTTTTTGCCTTTCCTTTGCACTGGAAAGAAACACTAAATAGATATACAATTATCTAAGGACAAAACAGAGACCTGCAAAATGTTATTCTCTATTATCTCGTGTAGTCAAATCGCTTTTCTACGTGCACATACGCAATTTACCTCTACACTGTTTGTTTAAATGTGATTCATTCGTAACGGTAACATAACATCGACCACTGAAATCAAACATGGAGGGGCAAATATTTCCTTCCGATGGACAAAATTTAGCCTTTCATTTTGAAGAAAGGGAAACATTCAGAAAATCTTAAAAAATATTACAGCACGGTGGTCCCTGTAAAACAAAGTTAGGGCTCAACTCCTTATTCACATTTAAGTGAGGTGTACAAACTTCTCTCATATAATTTCAGGCACTCAACTGAGGTGTCTGTGTAGAAGCTTGGTTGCCCTATGCTCCCTCTACTCCCAACAGAGAGACAGAAATAAATTTCCTAAGGCGTGATAATGCCTGTCCTTCCCCCACCACCCCGGAACAAAACCTTTCCTTCCCCTTAAACTGAATGGCTTCAGTGAGATTACTTGTCAGGTAAATGTATGAGAATCTGCTCTTTATTTTCCAATTTCTCTCACCGTTCTTGATTTATTATCTACATGGAGACAAATTTTGGTTGCTTTATAAGAACACAGGACTGCAAGCATTGCCCTGGGATATCACATCAAGACTCTGTTCTCCTCAATTCCATATATTTACCTCCCCTGAAGTATTTGTAGAGAGCAATCAAAGCCCTTCGCAGCCTTCGTTTTGCTAGTCCAAACAAGCTGGGTCCTTTGTTCTCCCTTGTAAGACAGCTCTGCATTTTCCTGATCACCCTAGTAGCCCCTCTTGGCACTCATTCCAGACTGAATTAATCTTTCTTGAATATGTTGACCTGAAATGCACACATTACTGCAGATACGGCCTCAGTGAGGCCTAATACGAGAGCATTCGTACTTCCAGGTCCACTGGAAATACTTGGTCTCATACCTCTTTGGATCCTAGCTGCATTTTTCATAGCAGTGTTGCCCTGATGATTCACAGTCATCCTAAGTTAGACAAACAGCCATCAGTCTTTCTTCTTCGCTCGTGTTTCCATGGAGGAGCTTCCAGCTAGTCACGCCTGCCCCTAGGCTACAACAACGGTGTTAATGAGTTAAATGAAACAGGCAACAAACATTTGTGTCCCGGCTTCACTAGCTGAGATATTAAACACATACTAAGGTGGTTATTTTGGAGCTGTTTTCTCAGGAGCTCTTTCCAAGCCTTTTCCGGGATTAGGCAGCCCCTTTCAGATGCACGGGGCCTGCAGGCTGACGTGGCTCTTCCTTCAAGAGCAGCAGGGGGCTGCCAGAAGTTGGTGCTGTCTTTTCCTTTTTATGTTGTTTCTGAAATATTTTATCCAGCTCACCCGAATGACTGAAAACCAAGGAATCCAAACAGTTTAATGATACAAAATGGTTCAAATTAGTGTCTGCCTTGTTTTCCTCTGTAGTTTAAGGGATCAATATTAATGAAGAGAGAAGCTATAAACATCTCTAATGAGGATGAAGTGGAATATCCCAAACCACAGCAGCACGCACTTGAGCTTGCACCAAATGAAGATGACATCCAGTATTAGAGGCTGCATTTTAATCCAGCTGCAATAATAACAGTGAAGTTAGTGCTATTGGTAAATTTTAATAGATGATGTCTTACAAAAGCGTCCTACTTGAAATTCAGCCCAAAGACTAAATTAAAGTCAAAGCCCCAGTCAGTTAACTGGGCTATAACATGTGAAGAATTGATTTTCTTATTTTCAGCTGTCAGACCTGCTACAAAGAATGAGTTTTAATTCTGGGGATGTTATTAAACTCCTTGCTTAAGCGGCAGAAAAATGGAACCGCCAGCCAGGCGATGGCGGCGCGGCTGTCGCCGTGAATGACACCTGTCAGAGTATGATGAACGACCCTCCCTGCCCCACAGCCCCCCGCTCTGTCACTCAGGTGAGGGCCATTAATCTTCATCGAGGGCCTGTCAGGCCGGGCGGCCGCGGCGACAAAACGCCGTCGAGCGTCGGCCGCCGCGCCGCGCGTAACGACGCGATATCCCGATTGTCAGAGCGACGCGGAATTAGCATAATTTATGATGACTTCCCTCCTCTTCCCCCCCCCCCCGCATCCCCCTCCCCACGCGAGCCCCGAGCCGCGGAGAGATGCGATTAGACAGATGGAGGATAGGCCCGGGCTGCCAGCCTCCGAGCCCCCCGCAGTGCTTGATGAGGAGTGGAGCATCCCTACAAACCAATCAAAAAGCTGGCAGTTCAATTACAGAGTAATAAAGGGACATTCATCATTCAATTAGGCACCTGTCACGCTTTCACAAAAGGGAAAACTTCTAACCTGCGACTCCAGGGAGAAGATGCTACAACCAGGAGGCAGGGAAATAAATGAAAAAAGGACAAAGTCAATTACCGGCCGGCCAGACAAAAGGAGATACGTTAAAATAAAAGAAAAGTTATCCCTAGGCAAAAATCAGAAAAGTTACGCGACCTCACAAAGATGATCAAGGGCCGGCGTTAAAAGAGCTACGCCACGCGGCTCTACAACATACGCGCTACCAAATTTCCCCCCGCGCAGGCTTCGGCGAAAGCCAAACGTTATCCTGAAGAAAGCTTCAGGGAAATAGGACGGTGTTTAAGAGCCCTGATACCGCTGCTGCGAGGGCATACCGTACACACACACACCACCCCTCGAAGCAACGCACCTATTGAGCTCAGCTTGTTGCTCTGCCTTGTTTGAAATACTGTGAACGCCGAGGGTAATTCTTCCAACCAGGTTAGAAACATTAGCAGTTCTGCTGACCACCAACGTGACGAGGCGAACCCTTTCAAAAAAGCAAAGCAAAATGAATCACGAACACACCGCACAAACGCCAACGCTCTGGCGAGTAAAACAACACAGAGAAGCTAAAGGAAGCATATTTCTTTCAAAGTCATCTTGCACAATTTATGGGCTTCACAGTTTGCAGAATCCAGATCTTGAAAGTTATCTAAAATTATAACGTAGCAGAGATGAGATTGTTTGTCAGGCAGAGCCTGGAATTGTTGTGGATTTATCCTGTTCTGCAGCTGCAAATAACAGGTAAAAAAAATAATAATAATATTAGATTGCTGAACAGCTGCTTGTGCAATAAACTCCGTTAAGTTGATTACCTGCCTGCTAAGAAGCTTTATGTTAAATTGCGACTCCAACATTAAACTACCAGAGTAGCAAAGGCAGACTTTGGTTAGAAAAATATAAAACTAATCCAAAAGTGTTCTCTAGAGGTGATGAATGAAATCCTAGATAAGCACCTAGAATGGGTAAAAATGTTCAGAGTGTCTTGGAGAGTTGAATCCAAGGCTTATATTTAAAAGGGCTTTCTGAGTTCTGGTGCCTGCTTACATAGAGCAGTGCAGGGCAGTAAAGAAGCCTCGATTTATCACCGTATCAACGTAATGCTGCATGCCCGCTCATCCCTCCTGCTCCATCACAGCAAGCCCAGGACACGCCATGCTAATGCAGTTACAGGGTTTCTGGGGCAAGCTCGTTCCTCTGTGCAAGATCGCACTTGGACATGTAGATGTACCAGCTCCCTTGGACACAGGTCAGGAGTCTCCACCATAAGCTGTTGCAAATACCTGTCTTAAGTCTCATTAAAAAAAAATAAAAAAAAAATCCGTGGATCTATGGTTCTGAGTGCTCACATCGCATCAGAGCATAGGATTTACACTTCCAAATCATGCTAATGATTTTCAAAATTCTACCTAAATAATCTAAAAATTAAGAGAACTGCTTGGGAATATTTTGTCAGTTAATGAGGAAAAGTATTGTCAGATAAATTTGCTTGAATTTAGCATATGACTAAGTCTAAGCAGCAGCTATTATTCACAGCAGCAGTCAGAGCCCGTCTTGCTGGGGAGGGGGAAGGAATTATGCAGCGTGTTCTCTACAAGAGGATCTAAATCTACAACAGGGTGCAAAATAACGTAAGCAACTGATTTGTGCACCGAATACTTCCTCCCGTGCCTTTTGCCTCTGCATCCCAGGGCCTACTGAAGTTCTGCTAAGACAGAATAAAGAGGCTAACAATGCCTACATACCACACTCACAGGGGTGCTAGGAAGATCAGTCTGCGAAGGTTTTTAAACTGGCTTGGAGACGAAAAGTGCTACATACCATAAATACTAGCTATAGCATTTTGCATTGTCTTCATTACACTACTTTGAAAAAGTCATCATAGACTATTGTAGCAGCTCTGCCATAACCCCAGGCAGGGGATTTTTTTTTGTTTTCCCCTTTCTCCTTTCCCCTTCCCCCTAGACTGAATAAAGACATTCTAAAAACCAGTCTGCAAAATCTTGAAGAAAAAAGTGCAAGGATTACAGAATGAGGAAATTCGTAACTCCTTCCCTTGCCTTTCCCCTAGAAACTATAGTTTAGCAGTACAGTGGTTTCCTTTGAGATTAGTCCCAAAGTCAAGGTTTCCAACAGAGCAGAGGCAGGCAATGGTGTGTGTGACTCAAGGGTGTTTGATGGTGCAAGTCCTTGAGATCTTGTGCCTGCAGTCCCACTACTGCTGTGCAATGGCTCATCAAAAACTACAAGCCAAGTCTGCAGGGAATGGGTTATGCAATTAATAATTTGTTGTTCCTGTTTTGATGTCAAATAGAAAAACAAAAATATCCTTCCTTTCAGGAAGTCTAAAAATAACTAAATAAAACAAACAGAACTAAAAATAAAACAATTGGTTTCAGATGCAGAGCCACAATTATCGAGCTCCAGAATGTCCAATTTGCCTTTTCTCTCCTACATAACAGTGCACTTTGTAAACAACTCCAGTAACTCAGACCAGGACAGGGATTCTCAGAAATCTTGTATGAGGGACAAGCGCGTGTTTTTTTGGCAAGAGCACTCCTATATATTCCTAGTAGGTCACCAGTATTTGCATTGTTTTGCCATATGGATTTCTATATAGACATCAGCGTGTCACAATAACTTACTGAACATTACAAATTAATCAAGAAAAATATAGATGATCCTGAGCTTCCAATATGGTAGCCTTTAACAAATCAGATTATCCAGGGCTGTCATATCAGTGATTTGGTTTATTAAGTGTTAATAAACCAGGCACATTTATCCAAATGCCTCAGAGGGCACAATCTACCCTTCTTGTTCCCGTGAATACTGCGTCGGTTGCCTTAAGAAACACAATTTCCTAGGGAGGAAGTGCTACCCGGGGTACACGTCAGCAAATCCACACAAGGAAAATGAGGGTAGAGGGAATAAAAAAAGGTAATCACGTTGAGACAAAAAGGGAAGACAGTAAAGTACCAGGACTATAGCAGGATGAATAATTGATGAGCTGGTGGTTTACGAGTGAGTTTCATTAATATGATCCTGCAGGTTCATTAAGTATCATTCCAGGCTCATCTTCGAAGGTTCCTCCTGAGTTTTGATTAGGTGCTGCAAGTCTTCCCCTTAGACAACCAAACTTCAGGCCTTTGGTTGTGGCAACCGCTTTCTAAGCCCCAGTCCCTTCAGTCAAGCACCTTTCGGAGCTGTTTTCTATTCCCCTCCCACTAATCACAAGTCCCTAACCATGACAGCAAGTCTTAGTAAATAATATATCAAGATAAATGATAATTGTTCTGTTTTAAGTGTCTCCTAATGAGCATCATAAATTAAAAATTAATATTGCAAAGACTGTATGAATAGCATCAACGCTATAAACAGAGCAGCAGGGATCAAGAATGCAAATGAAAGTGAAACGCTCTCTTATCTACCCCCCCGACATGAAAAAAATCCTGGAGCCAGCAGACTGTTAGGCATTACAAAGCTAATAAATGACTTTAATGAAGTTCTGTAGCAGGCAATTTCTTCTTAATCTTCCCTTCACCTTCCAATATTTGGCTCTTTTGGATTGTGGGATTTCTTTTGTTGTTTTTTTTTTTCTTTCTTCAAATCATCTTTCAAGAACTGTTTGTTTCTCTCCTTAGGTGCAACAGTAATCTCAAATTAAAACATGCTTCTGAAACAAAAACTACAGAATGAGCTGGTTAACAGACTGCTGGTCCTGATGATCATGTAGAAAGGCTAAAGTGATTTGGCAGTAGCCATTCGGTTGTGTGATGTTGGTATTATCATTGTGAGTGCATTCAAATGGTGTCTTATCCTGGGTGAACGAATAAGGTACACTTCACTATGCCCTCGTACCTCCAAATTTCAGCTACAGACAAGACAGCAACTGGAATTCATATCTTTCCTTCTTCCGAAGCCTTAATTTATTAAATCTAGATGTAAAAGTATTTGTACAAGCAATGTTTGCCTTTTTTTTTTAATGATTTGAATCATCTGCAGATCTTTGGTGTCTGAAATATGTAAATTGAGCCTTCTGAGGCAAATGGCTTGAAAGTTTTATTTGTGTCATGATGTCACTGATAATCTCATTGCATTACTTCTGGACAATAGTTGCTTGTCAGACTTTTAAAGAAGCAAACGAAATACAAAATTATTGAATAGCGAATGATATAACAAGGTGCAAGTTTTTGAAGGACTCGGACACTCATGCTAAAATTAAAACATTTTCAGAATTCAAGACCACTTTTTATAAATACCTAGCAGGTCTTTTAGTCCTAGTAAATAAACAACAACCAACCAAGGGACCACAACAAATAGGACTCGATCTTCCCCCTAATTTTATTTTCACACTGAATGTTTAGTAACACAACTATTTTGCCTGTCAGTAATGCACCCAATAATGCACGCAACCAAAAGCAATCAGAAATTTGGTGTTTGAATTTTTCTGATCCCCTTTCTTTGTCCTTGCTATTTCTAATCTTCCCTCCACTAATTGCACCAAAGGGTTCCCTCTCCTGGGCCAAACTCTCCCAGTCTTCTCCTAAACCCTGAGGCACAATGGCTTACGGACACCTATTGGAAACATGTACACCTCAACATCTTTTTTTGCCAGATCTCCAAACTCATCCAGCACACGGGATAGGATTGCCTAGAATACCATTTCACCATCCATTCTCCAATTTCCACCCCCATCTACTTCTCCTCGTTTGCCTTTTCTTCCATTCATCAGGCAGCTTTGAGGTAAGGAATAGCAACATCTAGCCAGCTAGTCAGCTCCTTAAGTTATGTGAGACATAGGAATAGTGGGTTTCAAGAAAGAAAGCATAAGATATACATTATGAAGCAATTACTGAGAAGAGGCTACTCTTTTGTCCCCAATCATTTTTAAGCCTAAAGCAATGGAAGTTCTAGTCATTGCTCTATAATTAAGGCTGAAGTCTGCATTTCAAGAAAGTTCAACTTTCCATGATGCATCCTTTCCAAACACAGCACTTGCTCTTCAAAGCACTGAATGACTCTTCTGAGAATTCATATGCTACTTTGAGAGAATTTTTATAACAAAATGAGACACCCCGTGCCTTTTCATTGCCCCAATTGATATTAATACTAGAATAACTCAGACCTTTGAAAGATTGCAGTGAAATCTCAGCATGACATATTCTGCTGTTTCTAAAGCAAGCAAATGGTTCTCTTATCTTGCTGTTGGTCACCATCAGACCAGAAATGCCTCTTATACAGGACTTCCATGATATCAGAAATAACTGAAGTACTCAACTGTAAAAAGTTTTTCCTAAGTAACTGTTACAAGACATATACTCTCCCCCAGTGTTAGGAGTTTCTTTGGTGGAAGACTTGCCTTCTACCATCGCTATACCTCAATGGTTCACAATCGCTTGCTTGGTTTTGTTGCCCTGGAAGTTTAGGCAGAAGCACAGGCAGAGCTGTTAAAAGCACAGAGTCATTAAAAGTTGGAGACTAATGTATCTTTGAAATCCAATTTCATCTCCTTTGGGACAACAGCAGTAAAATGCATTAACCATAATTGTATGGGTATCTCAGGGCATCACTAGATGGAAGAGTTAATGTTATTCCAAATTTCAGCATGCCTGCCTTTGTTTTAAATGTGAATTTAATTTTGAGACACTTAAATTTATAATTTTGGTCTTCAGTCAATTAAAATATTACTGTAACATCACTAAGCTTTAGATTAGTAATACAATATTTTCACACTGAACTCCACCTTAGTGTTGGAAGGATTTTTTGTTTGGAGATTTACATTTGTCTGGGGATCCTCAGCTGGTGATAATCACTGCAGCTACACTTAATGGATCTATGCCAAATTTACGCCAGCTGAGGATCTAGACATGTATATTTGCTCTCTTGCTTTTTTTTTTCTCCTCAGCTCATACAAAGTAAGAACTGTGGCTCTGAGCATTAGATCCATGCGCAATTCCTCTTTTCCCCCAACAATGGGTTTTGCACTGCCGCCCTCAAGTTTGATCTGTGATGAAGACACCTGCTCTCAAGGAAATGAGCTGGGACCACCGACTCATTTCATAAAGGCCACCGAGCAGCTGTCACATGGTAACAACTCCCGGGCAGTACTGACCTGTAACAAATCTGAACCACTGACCTAGAGGTGAAAGGCTCTATATCCAATTACCTATCCCCCGAGTGAGTCACCAAGTTTTGCCTTGAAAACATAAATTACCAATACACACAATAATAAGCAAGAATAAAGTAACACAAAAGTTGCATTACTGTTAAGATTTCAATATACAACAAATCCCGGAAAACAACATGTATATCATTGCCACCGGCAGCCCCTCTCTGGCCTCTATGTCTATAAAAAAAGCAGATGAAGGGGAACAGACTGATGCAATATTCCGCTCTTTTTTCCTCTTGTATCATTAACAGCAAACATGAATACCCACAAAAGATTGCTATGAGGAAAGAAAAGACAGAACAGCTGATTTCATGGCCCCCCATGAATTCATCAACATATATAACATTTTCCTTGCAAACAGCTAAATATTAAGCATAAAAATATCTGTATTTTGTGAGGTAAGCCATTTCCTCTGCCTGCAAGTTCAAGAAAAAAGGCCATTTCATGATTGAGAGCCTGATAAAGTGGGCTATAACGCTACCCAGTCAGAGTTCAGGGAAGAACACACTTTTCTCTGCTTTGGTTCCATTTCACTCACATTATTCTTGACGGTGTCAGTAAGCTGCATCGGAAGGGTACAATCTTCCTTTTATTTTCAGCAATTCTGAAGCGGCAATAGAATTCCTCAAAAAAAAAAAAAAGGAAAAAAGAAAAAAGAACACCACTAACTTTAGCAGCAATAATATGAAAAGCTGCTTTAACGATTCCATCTTGCTAATTTACTGCAATAATTATGTAATTATATTGATGCATCTTTAGAACTGTGATAATACAAGCTTTCACTAAGGTACCTTTTAACAAAGGTAAGGAAAAGAGTTACTAAAAATATACCACTGAAAGTTGACTCCCTTCTTCAGGCTCCAAATTGTGCCATGCTTAGCCCTGTGGGTCTAGATAGATGTGGACTGCAAGCTCCAGGCTGAGTGGCAGCTTGCCATCCATCTGCCCACATGATGCCAGCATCTTCCTCTGTCCCACCCAAGAGAACGAGAGCTTGGTAGAAAATATGCTGACAGTATAGCAAGTGAACAAAAGGGCTGCGCAAGTCATAATTTCAAGCAGCAACATATAAGATCTTTTTAAAGCAGTCTTTCCTGCAACGATTTCTACCACAAGTACTGTCCCTGCTTGTAACTATGCACAAATGACAGGGGGGTCATTTTGCTAAACTGGACAGTTTTAATGCATTCAGCAGAGGTTTTGTAGAGCTGTTACATTACAATTCATAAATGCTCCCACTTTCACAAGCACGGAGAGGCTTGAAGGCAAAGGAGCCAGTAAACAGAGGCAGTAGAGCCCAGCTGGTAGCATGGGGTTGGGATTTAGGTTTCAACCCCAAGTCTGCCACTACCTTGCTGCAAGACTGCAGACAAGTCTCTTCTTCTGAGCTCCCCCCTTATTAAGGCTGATAATGACAGGAGTGTCCATTGCAAGCTGTATTTCGGACTCTACATATATAAAAGCTAAACAGTGCCATTACGCAGCAGAAGAGACACTCCGCACGCGCTGGAGAAACCCTCCATACTCAGTGAGGGGGACTGCTCAAGTAGAGGAAATGAAAGAGAGAGAGTAACGCCCTGCTGCGGCTTTTCCACTGGCCCCCAACGGGCGATGCCTACTGCGACTCTGGGAAGAGATGCAACCCTGCAGTCAGAGAAACAGAGCAGTCCCACTCTGAAGCCTCGAGGGAAGGGTTTCTTTCTTACCAGCCTCTGCGGACTGACTTGGAGTCTAACTGGCTGTATGCTGGGATCAGTGTTTGTCCCTGGGAGAGGGAGCTGACCGTGACGTGGGCAGTTAGCTTTGAAGAAGAACCATGTAATCCCCCTCTGACACTCGGATAGCTGTCAGAAGGGGGGCTGCAGTGAAATCCAGTACAGCGGCACACTGAACAGCGTGGCTCTCCCTGTCCTACCATATTAAAAACAAATCTGAAGTCACGGTCACGCATTTACTGCCCTCAGGTGAAAACACTTCAGAGGACACATAGTAACGGCTACCCTATGGAAGCTTACTGAAATAGGAGGTTACCCCCCAAAACATTGCCTATCAGTAAACTATCACAGCCAGGCTCGTTTACACTTTAAAATGTTTTGTACATGACTGACACGCACCGCTGTTTATAGAGTTTCCATTTACTTCGAGAAACTGCATCGTAATACAGCAATTGCCCGAATCTGTATCAGTATAAAGTTAACATTGCAAACCTAATCCTGAAAGTCTGCAGTCCTAGCTGTCACTAAGACTACCAGGCTCCCAAAGCAAATCTTGTGTATCAAGGTAAAAGTAACTGATGGTATTTCAAGATGCATGCAGTACAGACAAACTAGTATCCGTAGGAGACTCTCCTTCAATATTTGTATACCTTGGCTTGGAATTCACATTTGCAAAGCTGATTTTTGCATTAAAACAGTTTACGATACTCACTGAAAGAGAGCATGGATGTTTATAGGCCTAACACCAGCTTTTCCTCGTTTGCCATTTTTAACATTTTGATAATAGGTGACGGTCTGTCTCGTACCTCATTCCTCCCAGGAGACGGGCAAACTTGCAGGAAAGGAATTTATCTTCCTTGATATCGGTTGTCAGGATTCAATCACCCTCGCCTTCTCTCTAGCCTGTGAAGACAGTGGTTTGGATTTATCCCATCTAAAGACAGGTGGGATGAATTGCCTCATGAAAGCAACACTCTTATCGACCACACACAGAGAAGACATTAGAAAGCTAGTTTTAACAAGACTCCTAAATTCTAAGCAGCTAAAGTTTCACAAGTGCAGTATTCTGATCTGATTCTCCAAAGCTTTACACCATCCTGACAACCACAAAGTTGGTCACAAAAAGCCCAAACCAACATTCACCAAAAAAAGACAATGTGGGTTGGTTCAGTCCCTTAAAAGCCAGAGGGTTTGATTTATTTCTAAGGAAATATAGTGAGAACCATTTCTCAGAGTATATGTGTTTGGGGGGGGGGGAATCTTTCAGCTTGCCTACTCTATAAATCAAGCAGATTTTCCCCCAAATAAATATATAAATGAATGGCCATTTTAGGACTGATGTGAATCAGTCCAGAAGGAATCATTTTTAAGAAAGTTGTTAGTGAATGGAAACAGGTGGCTATAATTTGAGTTAAACTGCAACCTTAACTGTAGTGTTTGCTATCATGAACACTATAACAACAGATGTACAGTTGCACCTTGGGATGAATTCATTATGGCCTGAGAAACATAATCATGCCATTCAGACCATATTTTGTCCATATGCTCATGTGGTTTACACCCCTGGTTTATTGGCATTGTACTTGGTTATATAGCAGGAGACTCCCAGGATCATAATTTGCACTTATGGTTACAGTCGAGGAGAATCCCTTTGTAGCATGCACTTCCCGTCACGGCACAGCGTCCCTTTTGGAGAGGGAAGGCAGGCCTGGGTCACAGCCTTTGCGGACACCACATCACTTGGAAAGCTTTCCTTACAAAAAGAGACTGGAGACCTCAAATAAACAGGGCAGTGTCAAAAGTTAAGCTTCAATACGGCAGCTAAGCTGAAAATGAACCTGAAGAGTACAAGGGGCTACCATGCAGGACATCTTCCAGTTATAAAAATGTAGATTATATTGCTATCTTATACTGTAATTTATGGGATGAATATTGTAATTCATTGAATGTCACGACTTATCTTTTATTCATATAGTTACTATTCCATTACCAGAGAGGGAGGTTTGTCAAAGGTTAATTATTTTAAATTGCTCAGGCAAATTTATTTTGATTTGTACAATTTTTTTTTGAATAATCAAAGGCCTATATATTCATACTGCCATATGAGGCTTCATTTTTAAAAAAAGTAATACTCCTTGATGATGCAGTCAGATTAAACAAATGCTTTGGTAAAGACTGAAAAAGGATTCTTTTAACCTAAATGGAAAGAACCTCACACAGAATTTGGCAATTGTTCCTTTTCCCCCTTCAATTTTACTGTAAAAGAATTCCCCAACAGTCCTCGTAGACCGTTGGATCGTCTTTCCCTCTGGCAATTTATCTATTAACCCATAAACGGCATCTTGCCACAATCCCAAGACCTGTGCCCCTGGGCCAAGGGCTCTTCATTTTAATTAATTCCAAAGCACCTACCACAGTGGGCTCTTGATTTGTGCTTCAAACACAGTAGAAATAAGTAGTACCATGGTATGGAAGGACATATCATTTAGCAGTTGCCCGTGGACCCCACCGCCCTACACCTCACAGCTCCTAGATCAAGATGCCTGGTTGTTTTTACTTCAGGCAGCCATTCATCATCCAACTCCAAGCACCTAACTTAAGAGCACGGGTTCTGCATGCCACCAGCAGAAAAAAAGATGAACTGCTCCGAGCAGACAGAGCTAAACACCAGCTCTACGCAGCAGGAACACTTCCCTCTCCCCGACCCACAAGATGAGCCCTTATGGTAGCTGGAAAGGTGCTTCCAGCAGAAGGCTCTGAAACGGTCTGTAACAGAACCTGGATGTCACAACTCCCAGTGAAGCCCTTTAAACACAAAACTCATCTTTCCTCCTTTTGAAGGAAAAAAAAATAATCACTTAGCCTATTCCTGTGTCTCTGTTTCCTCGTCAGCAAAGCAGGGATAATGGTACTTACCCTGTAGGAGTGCTTATTCATGCACAATCATCAAGTGCTGCAAAAGCCTTAAATGGAAAGTGCAATGCAGGTGCTGAGCACTGTAGTAAAAAAAAATAATTTCTTATTGCTGAACTTCTGAGGAGCCTGCTGGAGCTGTAATGACGAGGAGGAGGATCCTTCAGGTTCTAGTGATCTTCATCTGGACCCTCTTCTGCACATTATGGTGGTTTCTAACTGCAATACTGCCGCGGCCAAGACAGAAATGATACTTGGGAGGGTACAGCGCCCCAGCAAGGGAGACACAGCTGCTCCGTCAGCACAGCTACAGGCTGCAAGCGATGCCACACAGCAGGCCGGGAGCAAAGCAAGAGGCACAGAGTGATCAGTCTCTTCTTCCAAAGAGGGCTTCTTTTCCAGGAGCAGCTCCTGGAGCTCAGCAGCCCCCGTCTGTGGGGCGCCCACAGTGGGAGCACACGAGCTGCAGGCCTTGGCTGCACGGTACCGCCAGGACTTCAAAGCCGACTTTCGCTGGTGGCCTCCCAACCCACCGCCACCTCCCCACGTGAGGCCGAGGCCGTGTTTGCAGTCTGCCCATCCTCAGACAACATCGTGCCTTACGGGACCTCCACCAGCCTCTGCTGTGGTTTCAGCCAGAGAAGACAACGGCCTAAAATCTGCCTTGAAGTCACCCTTAAGTCTGGTAATTGGGAGGAGGAAAGGAAAGAGAAAGAAAAAGAAAGAAAGAAAGAAAGAAAGAAAGAAAATAAAAGTCCTATTGTTCTACAGTCCCCTCCAACCCTTCATGTTTTCAGATAGCTCTTGGACAATATTGGGGGTGGGGGGAGAAAGAAACTCAGGGGAAACAGCTGATTAGATTCTGGCAAGGCGGACCAAACATCTGCTTCAAACAAAAGACATCTGCATATTTCACATTTATTTTTCATAATTTACAGAAGCAACCTGCCAAAATTTAGCAAGGGAGAATAAACTAGCACATAATTAGCTAAACTTTGCTTGCTTTAGAAGTTATTAGCATGAAGCCCAGTAGCTCACCTGGGAGGACATCAAGGAATGTAGATAACTACAGTTTGATTTTGTAAATTCAATTTTCGATCCGGTGTGCCAGGCCAAAAAAGCACAGTGTTGCCATGCATGTGGGGGATGAGCGAATATGCCAGTTAACATAAGCCAGTGAATGTCCTGATGTCCCTATGTCATACACTGTACAGCTGTCTCGAAGGCATTGATAACGCTGCTTATTAAATAAGGATTGATTAGACAGACTGTTTTTGCTCCGGTTTACATGGACAGCAGGCTGCAGTTAGAAAGCAAAACAATACTTTTTTTTTTTTTAATCAGGAGGTACGCTATGTGCTGCGTGTACAGATGGTACAATGAGTGCTGGGGTACTGGGCATGTGAATTTTCCAAGGCAGCCAAAAAGTCTTTGTTAAAACACAGGAAAAAGATCCAGCAAAGTACACACTCTCAGTGAACTACACTTCCTCAACTGAATTTCGTCATCTGCAAGGTCATTAGTGCATTTGATAGCTAATACGCTTCCGGTTGTAATGGCGTTAAGAGGAATAGTATGAAATCCTGAGTTTTTGAAATTCAGCTTTGAAATCAATAGGCGCTCAACTAAAAATACCTATTATCTCAGTATTTGGCCTATATGGGTCATACACAGACAGAATTTCAGGGTGGGAAATCCTGCCTTTGCTGCAAATGGGAGCGGAAAAACTCCCATTAAATCTGACACAACCAGGGTTATACCCTGGAGTTGAAACAGGAGTTGAAGAAATAGGAAAGGGCTTTCTTACAAACCCCAAATTAAACCCAGGTTCATAGAAGCATCTGCAAATCTTCTGGATGAACCAAGGTGGAGGTTTGCCCTTCTCTCTCTCGCTCTCTCTCGCTCGCTTGCTCTCAGAGGAAGGATTTATTGTTTCAGACAGAAACCATGGGAAACTCTCTCACTTGGACTGAATCCTGCCCAATAAGTTTCAGACTTATTTGAACCTGAATCTCAGAGCAAAACTCAGGGAGTAAAAACTTAACTGCCAAAAAAATTCTGTCAACCCCAAAGGACTACAAATTGCCAAATACAGCACAGCTCTAAAAGACATTTCAAGCCCCTTAATCTGGGCTTTATGGCTTGCACCTCTCTGTAGAGAGATGAATCCAAGACTGAATCTGAACACCCTGAACTTTGGGAAGAAGTTTGTATTAGAGTGTAATAACACCATCCAGATCTGGGAGGGTTTACTTCCAACATTTTGCATCTGAATTCAGAAGGATTTGGGGCAATAGCAGCAAGTTAGATTGGAGCAGAATTCTGGTTTTATGCTGGATTAACTGAATGAAACACATTCTCATCTAAAAAGGGATTCAAAGCTCTGAATCATGCCCACTACTTTCTTAAAATACTTCCCCCCCCACCCGCAAACTTATTGTAACTAAATCACAGAATCAAAGCTACCTAGTTTCACCATATAAATAGCAATCGCTGTAATATAACAGTTTGTGTAATATTACAGAGTCATTAACATGCAGTACATGAACTACTACGAAAGCAGATTATTGCACAATTATAACATCCAGCTTGCATGCTAAGCTTTCTTTCCCCTTGCTATCAAAACACTTCCACAGCCAGGTCGCTACCATTGTTTCCTGTACAAATGAGGAAAACTGAGGCACGTAGTAACAACACCAACTCCCCAGACATGAACTTCCCTCCTGGCAAAGGCAGCAACACAACAGAGGTCTCACCGCAGCGCCGGCGGGAGCCCCAGTGAGCCCCCGTCTGACGTCCAGCTGAACAGAGGCAAATCTAAGAAGTCATCAATCATTATTTGTAATAATAGGCAAAAAGAGAGGAAGACGTCAATTTTTAAATAAAAGTTGAAAAGATACCTGAGCTAACTTACTCAGATCTTAATAATAATCTAATTTTTTATTCTTTAGCTTTTTTGGTTTTTTAATTAAATCAACAAGAATGGCGCAGTGGAACTAAGTGACGGAAGCCCACGTTGATCTACAGGAGCACATAGCACAGGATGCTGCTACTTAGAGATAAATAAAAGTAAATATTCACTTGTTTCAAACATTCACTTAGTTTGTGTTTGAAGAAAGCCAAGATCCTGAGTTGCCTGAATAAATCAAGATCACTCCCATTGTTTCGGATTAAGACGTACAATTCCCACAAAACTGAACTGCTTCTGAGCTACTCAAAATTTTTTTTTTAATTGAACATTTTGAAACAAAAGGTAATTTCAAACAACTAGAAGCACTTTATTAAAGATATCAAGCCATTACTCAATCTTAAGATTCTTTTCTGCTTATAGTGAGAATAATGGAAATATCAATACATTTGTGAACAGGTTTGTTACCAATTTACATATTCCTGACCCCAGAAAAGTGCCGTGTTAAAAATTTTATCCAGATGGAGCCATACTAAACATGATTCATCTAACTTGAAGTGGTGACCTATTAGAGTTTTTCCTTCAAAATTTTTTATTTATCTAGTTATTTATTGTATATTTAGGTGTTTGACATGCACTCCATTCAACTGCATTTAACTATTTCCAATTTAGTCAGCACAGGGTAGACCAATTTTTACTGCCTTGCTGGAAACAACCACAAGACGAACTTCTCTGTTGCTCCTTCAGACTGGAAGGACTATCCTGCATTCTTGACCATGCAGGCCAGCCCTCGGGAAAGCACGGAAGCACTTGTTTAATTCACGGGTTTGGCTTTTGCCCTCTGCAAAACCAGCACTTAGTTACTGCCAAAATCACCACTTCATGCAAAGCGTGAAGATTTTTTATGCTGTGGCCACTAGCAATGGGACTGAGAGCAATTGCTTCTCTTCTCGAGACTCCTTATTTCTCAAGGAGTAACCACCCTCAGTCCCTACTGCCGGGACATTAGGAGCAAAGACTGTGCCTTGCTGCCAACTCCTTAGGGCCATCGCATCTCTGTCAGGATTATAACCTCCAGAAATGCTAGACAGAAACAACGGTTTTTCACTGCTCTGGACATAGTACAAGGTGAGCAGCAGCAGATGAGAACAACAATGAGCAGACAATATTAAGTAACATTAAATACACTCCTGATCACAGGATAGATCTATTGCATTGTTAATTGTAAGCTGCAGTATCTTGAAAAAGTAAAAAGCTGCCTACGCAGGTCCTTTTCTTAACATTATTACATTTGGTCTCACTCATACAGGTAATTTCATTTTATACTTTGTCATTATTCAACCTGTTCCTTCCTTTTAATTACACATACAATAATTTATCATAGATATTTTGTTATAAACATTTAATTAAGCATCTATTAATACAATTTAGTGATCTTGCCAGTGACCAAAATTCTCCTGTGGATTAAACAGAAAAGGAGGCATTGAACATAAAAAAAATTGTACAGTAAATAAACAAAACACCGACAGCTTTGTAAAGCAGGAAGAAAAACATGGCCTGCCTGGCCAATCTGTTTCAGGAATGTTACAAATGGGAAGCATTTACTATTTTAAAAACATCAATCATATACTCACTCCGTTTATTTACTTATCTGTAGTTTTCATGTAAATCTTTCTTGGAAACGTGTAAACTCTTCAAAATTATAAACAAAAATGAAGCCACATTTGGTATTTTGCCTATTTACACTATAATTACTCAAATTCGCTGAAAGTAAATGAACGAGTTGTTTTTCATTTCCATCTGCACCTTTTAGCTGGAATGAATCCATTTCATATCTCAGTACAGAAGAAGGGGTCCAAGTTACCACCAGACGAGCTAAGCGCAAACCTGTCTATATGTATGCTCTTACCTCATGGGTATTTGCAGTAAGTTACCTCACATTTACAAGACAACAGATATTTGGCAGCAAAGATACTCTCTATATCTAGCTATCATTAAGTAGCTGACATGCTATAAATTCACATTCTAACACAGCCTGTGATTAAGTTTTGACCGCACTCCTTCAACT
The DNA here is from genome assembly GCF_003343035.1 of Apteryx rowi. NCBI lineage: Eukaryota > Metazoa > Chordata > Aves > Apterygiformes > Apterygidae > Apteryx > Apteryx rowi. The sequence continues at coordinate 573,194 of NW_020450794.1, read as the reverse complement.
CTCGACCTTGTATCACCCTTCCATGTTTTAGTTGTCCTGGAAGACGATAATGGGGATGTTCTTGTTGTAGGTACTGGGTTGGAAAAGAGCTACCATCATCAGCGCAATGCAAGTAGGAATCAAGTACAGGTTCTGCAATGTTTTGGTTATATGCCCTTTATTCTCCTTCCTCTGGAGGGGGATTTTACTCTCTCATTTAAGATAGCTTGCACAGTCCAGTCTGCTGCTTTTCTTCAGTTTCATGAAGAAATGATTGAAAGATCACTCTTCACAAGACTGGCCAGGCCCTGACACAAGCAGAGACCCTCCGTTGGTCACCAGAAAGCACCTCTTGCAGGCTCAGCCTCCTCACCCCCCTTCTCTGGGGGCTGTACTTATCACTAGACCTAAGACTGACCATGCTCAGACTACCAACTTTTCTCCTCTTCTGCTGCAGAAAAGCATGGCCCAGAAAGGAGCTCTGTTGCATTTAGATAGGCACATGTGGCGAGATGAGAATTGTCTCAGCCACAAGAAGAAATAGGCAGTTACCTGGATGCACCATGCTTGCATATGACAGATCTCTTGAGGATACCACCTCTCTGTCCTCCTCCAGGCCCTTTTCCACTCTCCATTTGAAAGCAGAGAAGCTAGCATTAATGAAGTCAAGATTTCATTTCCCACTGTGCGCAAACACTTGTATTGGCAATTAATGTTTGCTGCACTTGCATATAGTTCACATCCAGACTTTAATAAAATACACATACAAGTCCAGCATGGTTTACTTTGTCCCCTCCCTAGAATTCTGATAATCAAACTGGAGACCAGTTTTCATCTCATGGGTTGAAAGGAGGGGTGAAAGAGGGGGAAAAAAAAGGGGGGGGCAATACATGGAAAGCGTGCTGCACACTGCACCTGGTTCTCACCAGTGCCACAAAGCCGAGTGAACAGCAATGGTCACCCTAAAGCCCTTCTCACTTGCGGGCGATGCCCAGGAGCACAGACAAGTGCAGCAAACTGGGCAGCTGACTGTATCATGCTCTGCACTGCCACACAGAAAGACTTCTCCCATGCTCCTTTGACCGCACAGAGCCTGGCAGCCTGCTTAGGTCTGTTCAAATGCCTAAAGCAAGGCCTGTGAAGACCCCCTGCAGTGTCCCATCATCCTGCATAGCAGTAATTACTCTTGGCTTCTTCAGAGGATCCACAGGGCCATATCCAGGCTAAGAAGATGTTGAACATACCAGAAACAGCAAACATACCTTTCCAGAGTTAGTACTGGTCATCTCAAAGCAGGGGCCTATTCTGTCTTGTCCTGCCAACAGCAGTAGTTGGAAAATTTGTTAGGAAGATGGTAACTTTCAAGCTTCCCTTTTCCAGCAGGGACATCTAAGACCTAGAAGAGAAGAGGGGGGAAAAAAGTTCTATTTATTAATATTAAAAGATGCATGCTGATTATATCTTATGCTGCACGGATGATTATTTTTTGCACTTTCTCTTTGATCTGAAAGCATTAGGCTAAATTGCTGACATTACTGAGGAGAGCAGCCAGCTCTGGTCTGGAACATAGCAGCTGTCTAATGCCTCTCAACACCACTCTAACTGAGGCTGGAAGGTCAACTCCAGCTTAAGACAGGACCTAAGTACTGTGCTATGTTCTTTGGGAAATGCAGTGGCCAAGGCTCAAATCCTCTGAAATTCTGACTCCTACTGACTAGAGGATATGAGTATTAAATGCATCTACATCTCACTCTATAAAAACAGCACCTCCAGGAGCAAAAGGCCTCCTCATGTGCTGATCTGGTTCTGGTAAGGGTGTCATCTGTTCATAAATATTCCCTGGAGATTTGCTCTGCAACCACTGATCTGAACCAAATCTGTTTGGACTGCAGAATTTTCATCACAACATCACAAGCTGGTGTTGCAATATACACAGAGCCAAAACAAAGACAATTTATTATTCTATTGAAAGATCTCTTCTGGCCAAACTTGAGTAAAACCATCACATATTGATACTTCCGTAAGATCATAAACTCAAATGAACACCAGCTGAAGAAGAGGACAATGGTAATGCCAGATGACAAACTGATAAAATCATCATATTCATCAACACCAAGAGCAGCTGGTCACTTCCTCCCTTTACTGAATTCGCCATGAAGCATTGTTTTAACGATAACAAGAATGTGTTAAAAGCACATGCCTCCATGGCAGTTCAGAATGGGAATCTCAGAAGCCCACATCTGAGGAGGAGATGGTAAAAAACAAACAAAAAGAGACTCTCTACAAAGGACTAAAAAGCAGGGGGAAAAAATAAAATTGTGTGGTAGGAAAAAAAAAGCAGATAACAGACTAAAAAGCAGGAACAAGTTTGACACTAAAAACATACTGCATTATTCAGACTCATGGAAGAGTGTGTGAACAGAAGTGATGACAAAAGCTACAAAATTCAATATGATCACTTGAAGGGTGGGAGTTTTTGCAAGCAAACACTCAACTTTACAGCAAAGGAAAGTCTCAAAACATTTGAAATAAACATTGAAATTTACACATCAAGTTACAAGCTTGTTTATAGGCTTCATGTGGTCTTGTTTCTTTGTAATCCTGAGAAGTCAGACAGCTGCATTGCGCACATGGCATTTTCAAGTGACAGTGGCATTTTCAAGGGAGAAATCTGTTCAACAATTTGGTACTTGGGCCTCTGTTTTGAGACAAAAGCATCCATATTTATCTCAGTTGGGGGGGGGGGGGACACAATCATACCTAAGACTTTAAGGACAAAGCCAGTAAAATAAGTAATGCCTTTTTGCTTTTGTTTCAAAGTCATCACCATTTGGCTGATTATTTCCATCAAATATGGTCAGCAACTGCTTGTATAATTTAATCCAAGACATAGATAACAATAAGAAAAAGGCTGTTTGTTATTTTTTTCCAAGTATCCAAGCAAGGTAGAGTCAGAGAAAAGAGCAGGTAAGGCTGCAATTGATTACAAAGCTGAATTTTTCACATTTGGGGGCCTTTCTGTTCTGCTTAAAGAGGCAAACTGATGGGAAAGCGGGCAGCGCAAGCATATCCTCCACGGGAAGAGCCTAATGCAGCTTGCCTTGCAAAAGCCCCTCTGAAAGTCAGCTCTGAAGCACCCCCACACACTTCTGCTCCCTCTTTCCCTCTCCTGGCACCCTGCAAAATTAAGCTACCTGGGGCCTCATCCAAAACTCACTGGAAGGACTCATCAGCGTCAACAGGCTCCAGACCAACTGAAAAAAACAAAATGCCTTCATATTCAGACTGAAAAGCATATTGAAGTTTTCCTACATTTTTTCCCAAGCCTCATTAAAGCCACAGGTGTGGGGAACATTGTTATTAAAGCAGTAAGAAAAATATGAAAGAGATGTCTTTACCTATGGGCCTGGGATTGGGGTTTTTGTTTGCTTTCTTAACCGAAATATTTGTTTTGGAAGCACTAGAAATAGAGAGTCAGACAGGAAAAGAAAAATTACCTTATTACTGTCATGATCTTGTGTGTTATCAGAGCCCCTTAGTCTTCTGCAAGGCCTAGGGGCATTCTAGTCTCTGAAATACTTTGGTGAAAATACGCAGGTAAAAAGCAAACTGCAAACGAATTAGCTGTAGCTTTTACCGCTCCCAAAATTAATTTCCTATTTGGGCCTTCAAATGCAGGGTGACAGCCTCAGAAATATTGCCCTGCTCATTTGCAACAGAAACCGCTGCTTGAGGTCCAAACGGAAGAGGTCTGGCTTGCCTGGCAGGTATTTTGTCTTGCTCTGCACAACTTCTGTCAACTTTAAGTTGTTGGCCTCTTCCCCCGTAAAAATACTTGCTTGCCACCTGTAGCGACTGTGTCATTTTTACCCATGGCTGGCCCAGCCCCGAAATACCCTGCCTGTTGCCAAAATGCTTTCAGAGGACTTGTGGCAACAAGGGGTACATTTTTCAAAAGCACATAGGGGATTTCTCAGGGAAAGCCCCACTGCCAAAAGGGCCAGGAATATTTTGAAGGTCAGTTGAGTTGAGTATTGCTAAGCCTTGCTTTTAGTGTTTTACTGAACACATCTACCAAGATAGCCCTCACCTTCTGACCCACTTCCATCTTTGCTCTGCTGTCCTACTTCCCGAGCCCGCTGTGCTCCTCTGTGTAATCCCCGATGGGTAAAACTGCTCCATCATCTTAGTTATGATCTTGTGCTTTCCACTAGAGGAGTGTTACCTCTTCGTTACGGAAAATGGCCAGACACACCGTGTAGCAGGAAACAATTTTGGAAATGAGGGTGGAGAAGTTGAAGGTAACACCTACATTATTTCCCTTGTAGGCGATAGAAGTAAAGTGCTTTCCGTGACTTGGTTTAATCCCAGACCAGCCTTGCAAGCCTCTCAATAACAGAAGTCAAAACAAGTTTTCTAAAAACACTAACAAAAAGCCCATAAAGATTCATAGAAAGATGGACCTCAGTAAGCTTTGGATCAGGCCACAGACACAAACAGCAGCAAATGCAAATGAAAACTTCAGCAGAGATTGGACCTCTTAAGAATCATTTGTAAAACGCAAGATTTCTTCCGTCAACTCTTCCAAGACTACACAGGGTGTTTTGTTTTGTTTTGTTTTGTTTTAAAAAGGATGAAAATCTGGATATAGTACCATACCTTGGAACCTCTGAACTTCACTGAGTGTTTCAACAAGTAATTGAAATGACTCCTCTACACCACAGGAAAAGGCAAACAAATTTACATTAAGGTTCAGTGTCTTTTACATGAACTTTGAGAAGAAGGGCATCCACCGAAATAGGAATAGACTGAGGTTGTTTTAATTTGCAACGTCCTCTGCTCTCCTCTACATGTTTCTCCAGGCCTGCCGGACTGCAAGCTACACCAATGCATCCTTTAAATTAAGCAGGGTTGAGCAAATAAATAATTAAATGAAAAGGTTTTGATCGCTTTTGGAAGACTGATTTAAACTCATCTGGACACAAAAGTCACCTTTACATTTTACTCCCTACAAGCCTTATGCTTGTGATGCCACCTTCAAAGATGTTTAAGCACATTTGCACTATTAGCCTGAGTGCTCAAGACTGATCAGTGAGGAAAGGTTTTAAGATTATTATCTACTCTAACTTGACATTTTATTTCTTCACCAATATTAACTTGGTGCCCTACGTCCGCTTCATTTTTCTTACACAATGACTAGGCAGACAGTAGAGCTGTTTACAGATAGATTTGTGAGGTCTCTGTGTAATATCTCTCCGATCACACAGGCTGGAAAACTATTTGAATGCAGCATTTGGGGAAAGTTTATTGGAGTGCTCCAGGGCCAGATTTTACACAGTTATTTTGGCACCTAGACACTTGTGTAAAGACAGCCTGAAGTGGTTAATAATGGAAAAAATTCATTCTCAGCATTTGTCCTGAAACAGTGAAAGAGAAATTGCCAGCTCCTTACAGAATGAACTTCCCTATGTTTCACTCAAGCAAGGTTATTATATTATTTGGATGTCTAAATAGACTGATAGAAAATAGATGGTTTTAATCCAAAAATCATTTTTCAACTTCTGATTTTTAATACAGGCTCCCATACCCCAAATACATGCTTGTGTGTAAATGGACAACAAAGTCAATCATGTAAAACATACTTAACCATCTCTTTACATATATCAAATGAGGGAATGTTTAACTTCATGATCATTTTTTTGCTCCCACTGAAACCAGGGAAGTTTTGCCATTTGTTTCAGCGGGAGCAGGAATTGTCCCCCGAACTGGGCTTCAGCAGAGCTCTCCGACAACAGCTTTTCCCCCGTTCTTCCCCTCTTCCTCTCCAAAGAGAATATCCTTCTGCCAGTATGCTATAAACACTCCTTTGCATTTACAAAAAACCTGAAAACTATTCACAGCAATAGCAGAATGTTGTGCGTTCTGGCAAAATCATTGATTTTCATCAGGGAGACAGTTTTGGCTCAGGTCTGGAATACAATCTATTCTTCAGCATCAGGGATTTGCAACGCCTTTGGAAAACGCAGATTTGGGATACCTGCCTAGAATGGCCCAAGAAACATTTACCTTACCAGTGAAAACGGAGGCCCACTTCACTATTTCCCCTACAGGGCAGGTATTCGTCTAATCACATTTGGAATCCTTTCCACCTCGGTCCCCGCAGCTAATGTTACTCTGTCATGATCTGATGGTTTAATCCTGGTTATTTAACTGCTTATTCTAGTTAATAAAAAAAAATGTGGACAAATGCCTGCCTGTCAGTGCATCAACCTCAGAGCAAACACTGTGAAGTGGGCCCCCTGCTTTCTCTAAGTAAACAGGGAACACCGGCTGGAATTCAGAGTTTCAAAGACAAGCTGCCAGATCTAATCAAAATATTGACAAATTTACTAGGGTGGAGGGGTTTTAATCCATAATCTTAAAAAAAAAAATCCAAAAACACCCACTATCCTCTTTGCAAATCTAGTTTTCCCTTCTATTGCCAAGGAACTTCTTTTCGAGGGTCTCAGCAGACAAAATGCCTAACAACACATATATAACGCATGTATGTACCAGCCAGCTGTGATACACTTTCACTCAAAATGTTTTCTTAAACAAAAACCAATTTGTTAACAAATGCGTCAAGTTCTTCATGCTTTTACAGGAAAAAAAACTCCCAAAACTCCAGGTCTTCACTTCTCAATATTTCATTAAAACCAAACATTTTAGATGAAAACGAAAAAATCTTGCCAACAGCCTCTGCTGACTAAAAAGCCATTTTCTGTTGAAAACACAATATTGATGTGAAAATCGTTAACCAGCTCCTTTTTTTTATATATATTTATATAGCTATAAATAAAATAGACATACCAGATAGACAACACACCACATGTGAAAACAAACTGTGAACTCAGTATAGCAACAGGTTTCCATTTTCATCAGTACAAACTTGAACCTTGTCCACACATTCCACAGCATGGGACTGGATGGATTTGTCAAAACCTAACTGCACAGCTCAGAATTAATCCATAGCATGATTCATTCCCTGCTGAGCCATATGCACACGCGCTAGTTTGGTCAAACAAGAGGATAACCTTCAAAATCACTGACTTCAAATGAAGTCTGAAATATTCATTGCAGAGTTCAAACCTTTCCTTTCTGGCCCAACGCAGAATTCTTCGGCTGGATCTCCAGGCTAAGGCCGTTACTTCACCCTTCGTTGTTCTGTTTCACCTACACAGCTTGGTCCTCCAGTTTGTCCATCACAAACCGGCATGGAGAAGATTAAATCGCTTCTTTGGATGAACAGAGCTCTAGTGCTGCTCGGACTCTCCCCGCTAAATGTTTTTACCGTTGCCCAGGTCCTGATTCCCTCACCATGCCAGCCACTTTAGACTCAAGAGGTGGAAATTACTGAGTCAGACTACTGCTGTGAGGGGGGGTAAAAAAGTTTCTATCCAACGTACTTTTTTCTCCACAAAAATTCCTACTTTTCCACCTGCTATTAATTAATTGGGGAAGGTGTCAGGTGAGAGGTGCAGCTCTAGTCTTTCTGCTGCAGGGGTTTGGTTTCTACATATCAGGCAAGAGGCATGTCTTAGAATTGACTTTATTGAGGGGCTTCCATTTTATTAACTTTATTATTGGATTTAACTGACCATAACTATCATCAGGATGATTTTAAGAGGCTATTTATGGGCAGCAATGCTTTTTCTCCTCCTCTCAGACCAGCAGCACATCTAATTGTACCTGCCACACCGATAGGCACACCTCAGGCACCAGGAGACTCTTCCTAGAAAAGAGCAATGATGCATTTGTGACCATTCCCCAGTAACTCAGATGTGTTCCTACAAGACAGACACATCTTCATTACTCTCTCAGGAGCACTGCTGATCCTGTTCTGTTTCTCTTGGCCCCTAGGCTGCATATAGAGGCCTCAGGAGCATTAGGGTCGCAGTACCAAATCTCGGTGCCACTGCTGTGCAATAACAAGACTTCACAGTTCTTAGCCTCAGTTAAAGGAGAAGTCCTATGCCAGGAGAATACCAAGGATGACAGTCACCGACTAGTGTTCCTACCCTACAGAATATAGGGGGACCTTCCTTCTGCTGTAGGGTCCGGTCCCCTCACCCCAGCCGGAGGGCTCAGGGTGCCTCTGCTCCGTTTGCTTTGCTGGGCTAGCTTCCTGCCATTTTAGCACAAGCACCCAAGCTGAAGCAAGAGAAACAGCAGGAACACATGGCCAGGAAGTATCAGCAGGCTATTAGATCAGCTCATCCATCTTGTGGTACCTCATCTGTAACCGCCTAAATTAGAAATACAGTCTCCTTAGTCCCATACATAATCAAGAGAGAAAAAGGCTCAGACAGAGCGTGATTCAAAATGCCTAGGGTTAGTCCTCTCAGAGCAGGTTTCGGAGTGGAAGCTTCAGCCTCCCCCAGAAGAAGCCTGCAGAGATTAACCTCTAAATTTAGGAGTGTAGATCAAGACAGAATGATTAGTCCCCAAAGAAAACAATTCGAGCTGAATCATCCACTGCTACTGAGATTTACCTAAAGCAGGCAAAATGAAATCAACGCCTAAAAAAAAAACCAAAAACCCACATCAGAGAACCAGGGCAGAAGCGACAAAGGTATCCATAAGCCTCACGTGGGTAGCGACGTCCTGACAGCCATCCAGCAGGAGAGGACCCAGTCCCTCAAACCTGCAAGTACCTATTTCCAGTGGCAGCTTGTAGCAGAGGTGGCCATGGCTCCCGCAGCTCCCAGGGCTTTACCGGCTGCTTCCGTGCTTCAGCCAGGCTGGAAGGCAAGAATTTGACCCCAAAGCCCAGGCTCCCGTCCAGGGTTTGAGCAAAACCCTGAGGCTGAACCACGGGGGAGAACACATTAGGGACTGTATGCATCTGGCAAGCAGAATCCATTTTGGGGTAACGCGGTTCCGGTCGTGTCAGATGGGCTGCTGTTAGAAGAACGCACAAAAGGAAAGGTATAAGGTATGGCGGAAGCACGGCCTCAGCCAGGCCCCGCTGCCAGGAGCTCCGCATTTCAGCTAGATTCGTTTTGTTGTTGTTGTTGTGGAGGTGGTGGTTGTGGTTGTTAACAACAAATAATCAAGAACGACCCGATTGAATACTGAATCTGGGGAATTCCACACATTGGTCGAGAAGGTGGTTATTAGTTAATGTGGGGTTAATGTGGGGTTTGGGGCATTTCTGCGTGTGTTTTTCTTTTTCTTCTTTTTCTTTTTCTTCTCCTGTTGTCTCAGCAACGCCTCTGTAGGGGGCAGGCTGCAACAGAATGGGCTAGGTCTGAAGATGACATATTAAGCCCAAGTCTGGTGTCCAAAAGTCCTTGACCCTGGTCCAAGTCTCAGCCATTTGAGTCAATGGTAAGACTCCCACTGAGGTCAGTGATCTGTGCTAATAAACCTCAGTCCTCTTTTGGCAATCACAGCCCAAACTCACTGTTCAAATCAGAACAGCACCGAAGGCTGCCCTGCAGTCCAAGCCACGTTTTGAGCCCCAGCATACACCACCACCACAAATCATGTTCCATTTACTCTTTTGGGGAGAAATACAAAGAGCTAAGGTGTGCTGGAAGTGGTTTACTGGCAAGCACGAGGTGAGCATCTTACTAAGCTTTTGCTGAGTAATATGGCCGTCATGCAAAATTACTTACTAAAGTCTTTATACATTATACTATTGTTTCAAAAACAATGGCAGCTATTTGACAGATGCTCAGAGGTTGAGAATTTCAGAAGTAGACCTAAAAAAAGGCAGATTAACAAGCAGATGATGGTGAGGTAGCAAAGTTGCACAATAAATGAAATATAGCAGATGGCTCTACAACTATAAAAATCTCCAGATTCATAGATGAGATAGACAGAAAGGACATTTTCTCTATTTTCATGAATTACTTCTGCCTTATCCTTATGATTTTTGGCAGTATCATTGCGATCTCCTTTTTTTAGTAGTGCAACTTCCAAATTTATTTTCCCTTCTGTTTTAAGCATATCAGATCTCTTCGGACAAACTTTCTACTCTATCAACATGAAAGAAAACATTTGGGCGCGCATTCTGAGCTGCATGTGCACAGACCCATGTTTCCTAGGAAACCAGTGATTGCTCATCTCTGCGCAGAAATAAATTGATGAACCAGATTCAGCTTCCTACAAACATTAGTATTTTGATTCAGGACCAAAGTCCAAACACCCTAAGCACGCTATCAGTTGCGACTGTCACAACTCTGCTTCTGCCGCTTATCAACATTGAAGAAGCCGGTAAGACCATATTGCTCGTTTGAGCTGCTAAAGATAAACTCGGATTACGCAGTGCGATGCAGACCTGCGGAGTGGCAATCAGAGACACCATCGGTGCTCTCTGCCCAGGGAGCCGGCAGAGCCATATGCATCCCTGGGTGCTCATGTGCAGCCATCTGGGGAGGACGGAAATCAGTGCCTCCCACTGCAGCACCTTCTGTTGGCTGCGCAGAGACATCCAGGAGTCCAAAACAGGAATTTTGGCCTCAAAATATCTTTGACTGACCAACTCCAAGCTAAAAAAAAAAAAAAAAAAGTCAAAAAGTCAGTCTGACACAAGCTGATGCTCCCTGGGGTACCTTCAGGTTCATACTAAAGAGTCTGGATTTCTCTCTTCTTTTTCGTTATCTCCCGGAGTTCTCCCTTAATTTACTTTTTGTCTGTTACAGATTTTTTTTTTGTTAGAACTAGATTCCAAATCTGAGATTGATGTATTTCAAAATAATATTTTATTTCAGAAGATTAGAATATTGAGCTAATGCTGCATCCCTTGAATCTAATTCTTAATAGCAGAATTACCGCAATGTTAGGCTAAGTGCTTGAGACAATCTGACCGGTAATACCAATACCGTAGTAAATAGAACTCAGGCTAATCTAGAATTTCAGAGGAAGGGCTATTAAAGGATATATAGGTACATTTGAAATGTTCTGCAATTTCAATCTGTCAGTAGCACATACATGAGAAACTCTGCCATCAAAATCTAAATTTTCTGAAAACTCCCTGTCATCTGAAAGATGGTCGTTGTCCCCTGACATCTATTAATTGCACTGAAAATTTCCTCATTATTCAAAATGTCGATTATATGAACTTATTCAATGTCTCCCCTGACATTTGGATAATCGAGGCTGTATTGCATATGGGCCATTCTTGCAAATCTTTGAAGACAATTGACTACCCTCAAGAGTAAAGGTTTGCAAGATCAAGCCATATAATATATATGAACAACATTCATCAGGAATAACTTCTAAATAATCTGTTGTATATGATCAAGTGTTAGTATCAATAAATGGACATCATGGTAATTAATAAGGCCTAAATGTGTAGCGTAAGTCTTTTCTAATATAGCGTTACTAATACTTGATATTGATCAGCCAGCCAATCTAAAACCTCTTAAGCAACTCAATCGCTTTTTTTTTCTTTGAGAATAGTAGTATAAGTTTCACACAAAAAAACACTTGATAGCTTAAAACTTCCTACTATGCTTTTTTCACTTTAACCCTTCTGCACGATATGCCCCTGTCCATCATTATAAATTCTTCAAAATCCAGATAAAAGCAAGCTCATTAAATTACAGAAAACAGACAAAGAGAATCTATATGAATTTCCAGGAGAAAAATAAATCAAAAGTTAGGAAACTCAAGAAACTAATGCTATTCTGCTGTTAAGTGAAGCACACCACACCACCTCTTCTGTGGTGGGAATTCTGTAATCAATTCTGAAAAAAACATATTTTATGTAATTCTAACAAAGAAAATAGAACTATTGGTCACCTATTCATGCCATCAACACTGCTTCTTTAATAAGCATTAATGGAGGTATAGGTGCTTAATGCTGCTGCAAGTTGAACTTAGGCCAACTTTTGACTTAAATCTACTTGTGGCAACTAAACCTGTGTGGATCATCGACAGTACAGACACTTTCCTTTATGTCTCCTAGCAATTACAGATGTTCAGAAGGCCTTTTTTCCCCCTTATATGCTGATGATTATGTACTGTGCCCTCACAGCAGTGAAAAGCCCCATAAATATACTTTGAAAGGGGGTGGGAGAGAGAGATCTTATCACCCTGTGTATGTGTGTGTAAGGAAAAAAATAAACTTATTTTGCAGATTACTATTCTTTTGTCCAACTGAAGAAAGAAAAAAAAATCTAAGTGCTGAAACCACAAACACTTCCCTCAGCAACTGACAATCCTACAATATGAACAGCATTACAGAGCTATAAACAGTAGGAAGCTTTCACTCCGTAACAGTCCCTCAAGTTTAATTTCCTATCTTCATTCATTCTATAGCTATGCAACAAAAATACTGCAATCTCCGTTTAAGGAGAAAATAAGATAATTTTACCCAGTTCTTCTGGTCAACAAAAGAACTGGGTAACAGTTCTTCTAGGTCTGTGTCCATCCCCCTTGAATTTCACATCATACACATCACTTTTTGGCCCGAGAGAACTTTCTTGAGGAAGTTAAACAGCTGGACACAGGAGGTCATAACCACAACTCAAAAGCACCGTATGTTTATACTGAATATTGTACATGGATCCAGAGGTATTGTGTCAACCACAAAGAAACACAAAGAATAGCATTCTTTACTGGCAAAGACAGAAAGGAATATTAGAGATGAAGCCATTTTATTTTTCTCTTGGATTATTCACCCCATGTATACTGCATATTAGGCTTGGTAGACCATTTAACAGGCCCATATGACTAAAGGGCAGCATCGCATGATCTACAAAAATCATGCTGAAGGATGCAGAGAGGAAAGCATCAGTGGGCTTAATCTTGGAAAAAAATAATACATTGTAAGTCCCCAAATGCTGTTATTTTTCCATCTGTAGCAAAGCCATAGAATCTGCAAGAGGCATCTTTTCAAGTCAATATTATTTGCTCAATGCATGTTATTGGTGATGCCCATCTAGGGATAAGTCCAAACCATGGCACTCGGACATGGTAATTTATTCCAGCAGCAAAGAAAAAAAAAAGAAAGACACACACACACACACACAAAAAAAAAAGAAAAGCATTCTCTGTTCTCCGAGCATTATACAGTTTGCTTCAGGGCATAAGCCATACATTCAGCTCCTGAGTAGGAAGCTGTGCAATAGCTATACTCCAGAGGATTAGCTGGGTGGTATTCTGTCCTCTGCTACGGGTATCCAAATTCCCTGCTGAAGTAGAAGGGGGCAGGGGGAAAAGAGCGAGGAGATTGAGATTAGAAGCCAAAATACCTCCATGACTGACAGAGAGGACTCTAGAGAGCAATTCAGAGCATGCAATCCTACACCTTTCAAGTCACTTCACCTCTAAGGTACCTCGCTTGACTGTGATAAGGGAAGGTATCGTACCAAGAAGGAGAGACGGCTTGTCTGTCTATGCACAAGATATGAACGCCCTCCACTCACACCTCCTGCGCGTCTTGGCCCTCCCCTGATCGGCACAGGCACGTGAGGACTCCTCCTGGAACCAGCCCCCAGACAACACAACTGCGTTCCCACCACGACATCTCTGTACAGCAAAAAAACTAGTGTAGTTTTACTAAGTACTACTTTGCACCAACTGAAAAGCTAGATTTTCCCCAACAAGCGTCACTTAAAATTACTATGTGAAGTACAAAACAGTCTGTGGTTCATATTTCATCTTTTTTTTTTTTTTGCTTTTTCTTTTTTTTTCTAAGCAGGTGTCGGGGGAAATTACGCTCTTTTCTGCTTAGAGCGTAGCAAGGTAGCACAGGTGAGAGGAAAGCATAGAGAACAGCATTCGATACTGCAGCCAGCATCAGCACCTTCTCAAGGTTCAGGAAGGGAGCTTTCTAGAACCATGCCTGCTCTGCTGTCTCACTCTGCTAATCACTACCTCACTTTCTAAGCAGATGAAACACCAGAGGGCTGCACAACAGGCTAACGTCTCCCATATCCCAACACTGGTACACTTAAATGCCACTTGCCAGCATTCGAAAGAAGGCACCACTTGCTTCACACACTTAACAGGTGACTAAGTCAGGCTCCAATTCAGGCTGAATATTTACAGAGTCAGGAGTAAAGCTAGTAGGAAATACGTAGCAAGATGCGAGTCAGTGAGCACAGACCCTTGCGGAGGACACAGCTACCAGCATGTTGCATTAAAACCGCTCCCTATCTGCAGTATCAAAATTTTCACTCTGCAGACGTATCCAAGATCAGATGGACTCGTAACTACTAGAAAGACAATTAATAAATGAGATAAGGTCTTCCTTTGGGAAGAACACTGGATTGCTCCATTAAGATTATTGCAGCTGCATAACGTTAATAAAGGCATATCACTTCGCTAATGGGACCATCACTTCTAGAACACTCCTTCACTCTCAGAAAAACTTTGTATTAATGCAGCCAATTTAAGTTCGTTTACTGGACTGTACCGTGCCAGACACTGCATTGTCGAGCCTCTTTCACCTCCATAGCCATACCTCTAATTGCATTTTTACCTCTGCCCACAGTCTTAGTTAGCTGATACATGAACTGTATCTATCTCCTGACTAAATTGATCTATTCCTTTATATTTTGAATAGTTATTAAACAGGTCCAATGGCTCAACTGATTTCTCCAGAAAGCCACACTGTATTTTGTTGAGTTTTCAGACAGACTGGTTCCCACCATCCCCCAGTCCTTCCCTGCCTCCCCCTTTCCCTCCCTCCCCCAATGCAATTTAGGTCACTTGAACGCAGACATCTCCAAATCATGGGTGCAATCAGGGTATCACACATAAGTGACCTACAAAGAAGTCCTGTGAGGACTGAGCTGAAAATCCGAATCTTCAGGGATTTAAAGAAACATCATCTAATAAACAGCATCCTTTCTTCCTACTTCAAAACGATCATATTAAAACATGCCAAAGCGCACAGCTTCTTGGCTGTGCAAAGCCATTGCTTTATTAATTTATGATCACACAACAGAAGGAGGGTAAAGAACCCAAGCTAAAAGCAAAACTAACACGCAGCCAAATAAGAAAAAGCAACTTCCTCTCCTACAAAAGAGCAACAAGGAGGTTCAAATATACAGAAGGAGCCCAAGTTATCACCAACATATTTCTCAGGTTCAGAGGCTTGTAATTCACCCCAGAAACACACAGCTCCATAAATCTCAGGTTTACGGGATCTCAGAGGAACCTGCAGTAGCACAAGATTCATCCCATGGAAATCTGCTGACAGACAGTGGAGTTGCAGCACAGCCTTCTGCCACACATCCCTTAGGCAACAGTCTAGGTTGTTCCTTACCTCTGTGTTTAGACTTGACACTAAATACATATTTCTGTGGAGAATAACAACTGCACACAATTCCACCTGTAAGCCCCCTGCATATATAAGCTAGCTTGAAAAATGACTGCTGTGAATGCTCCCCACTACCATTTCTTCAGGAAGGAGGGGTTCAACTGAAGCATCTTCTACCAAACACGGAGAGAGCAACACAAGCTTCTGGAGGTTAAAGCTGGAGTGAGACACTGGGAAATAAGGGTGTAGCTCCTAAATGAGGACAGTTTTCCTTTGAAATTAGAAGGTCCTTTTATATTACTACATAAAACACAGTGGTCAGTACAGTGAAACTATAAATACTGGGAACCCAGAAAAACAGGAAGCACTGAAGGACTGAAATCAAAGTGAATACTGAATTTGTAAAAAAAGAATAAAAAAATAAATCAGACATATTGCATGAAAAAGAGGTTGCCTTTGGCATTTTCAAAGTTGCTATTATATCAAAGAACTCTCCAAGTTTTGCTGGAGCCACTTACAACATAATCCTAATCCAGAAAGGTATGACTGTTAGTCATGCACAAAGTCATTTTGAGACCATTAAAAAAAACCCAAACACACAGAAATCAAACATAAGACAATAGGATGCAGGATGGAAATGACCTCGAGTCATTGTGTCTACCCTGCAACTAAAGCACCACACCTTAGATGGCTGTTGCCCTTCCTGAATTTAGCAGTCTTCAACAAGCAGGTTGGTGGTACTATTTTTGACCCTTTTCTCTCAAAAACTATCCCTTGATTGGCAGTAATCATTTGAGAAAACACAAGAGGGCACAGCTCTGCTACACCCTCACCTCCCAAAGATGCTCCTTCCCCTCCTCCACCCAGGGCTCAGCATTTGGGTTAACTCTGAGGCACAGCAGGAAGATCAGTCCCCAACCAGGCAAGATCTCAGCCACCTAGTGCTGCTCCCCCCTGGTTTTGGAGCTGAGCTCTGACTCCTGAGCAGCTCTGCAGCCCCACAGGTGAGCCCTGAGAGCTCTCTTGGCCTGCTTAAAGGACTCCCGCTGTCTTTAGCGGGAGGATAGGGGAGCTTAACTAATTGCTCCTTTCAAACAGGGCTTCACACAGATTCCTTCTTTTTGCACTGAGCACACATGCTTGCGTCCAGGGTCCAAAGCACTGCTTTTCTACCCATTCCATGCTCTCTGCACCATTACACCAGCAGTTTAGACTCCAAACACTTAGTAAGGAGAACCAAATCCAGGACTGATTTTGCTGTGTGTGATTTTTGTAGGTCTGAACTACATTTGTATCGCAACCTGGATTCTTCTGGCTCAACCTGAACCACCAGCCTGAAGTGCTTCATTTCTGAACCTTGAAGATGGTGACAAGGAAGAGACACTGTAGAGGATGGCCGAACACATCTACTGGCACCGCTGCCGGCACTAGGAAGGGTCTTTCCTGTCACTGACAAAAGAAGCTGCCAAGAGTGAGCAGACCCCTAGCTCAAGCACCTCAGCTAAGTGCTTAATTTCAATGTGAGATAAATCCAGGCCGTTGCTACAAGAAACTTCTAAAGAAGTTTGACCTTCTCCCAAAGATTGGCATGCAACTAACCTCTGGCTGCAATGCCCATCAGAATGCAGAATTTGTTCACCAGAGAAACAAGCCCTACCCTCCATACTATGCAAAACAAAACTCCTGAAAATTTATTTCCCTCCTTATAAATGGTGTTTTTTTAAAATCAGTAGCTGTCAGACCCACTGGCTCTCTGCTATTGTTACATTTTTTCTCACTACAGTTAGGACTGAGCAGCTGGTGAAGTAGGAGCCTGTATAACATTATAATATAATTATAGCACCTAAAATAATGTAAATAAATTCTTTCATACTTTCTACCCTATACATGAGCAGTCATTTTTCTTCAGCAACAATAGCCTTTGCTATGACCCTAGGGGCAGGAACCAAAACTGTACATACATAAAAAAGTAACCTCAACTTTGCTTTTCATAGCTCTGATTTGGAATACCACAGGCACGTTTAGTCAATTGTCCTTCAAACGTTTTTTGTACATTTGGCTTTTTTCCCCTTTATGCTTGAGAAGACCTCAGAGGCTCAGCTTCAGGGAATGTAGTAGAGTTAGACTTTTTTTGTTCATTTCGGCTAGCTAAATTTATGTTGTAGGCTTCTGTTGGGAAATGTCACATTGTTTCATGATCTCAGTTTCATGTGCAGTGGAAGTACTCGCACTAGCTCTCTTTCCTTCCTAGGAAACCACATATCTGTGGATGGCTATCACCCAAATTATATGGCCATAAATCCAGAGAACTAGGTAGATTACAACGTTAATTATGTATGGGGTGGTGATGATGTTTTCATCCTCCTCTTCATCACACTGTTTTCTCTGGCAACAAGTTCTGCATTGACAGTATATACTGGGAAGAAATCATTCCACATCAGAGGAGTGAATTCAGAGACTTGAAAGCGTCCCACGCTACACCACTTTATACACATAACACTGGAAGGTTTTCTCCTAAAGCTGAAAGCGCAGCATCTAGAGAGACTCTACCGCTCTAGGAGACTCACCAAGAGAAACACACCATAAAAGCATGTCGCTGAGGTTAGTAGGTGTTAGCCCAAGCCTTGTAAGTTAAAAGCAACATCTCATAATCTCTGCTAAATGTAATGGGTAGTCAAAGTAATGAAGCTAACTCAGGCGTAATGATTAATCTTAGTGTGAGTCGTGACCCTGGCAGCTGCATTCTGAACCAGCTGCAATCTATATAATGCATTCCCAGGAAGACCAGACAACAAGGAGCTGTATTAGCACACAGTGCAGATGGTATGAATGCATGTACCAGCAGACTCAAGCCTAGCCAAGGAGAGCAAAGGTCTTTGTTTACTAATATTCTTAAAAGGATAGCAATTTGTCTAAGATATTTATTATGCTTATCATAATCAAAGAGCTTGATTTCTAGAATTAATCCTTTTATTGCTAACAAAATAATATATTACCATGAAAAAAGGTGGCTAGAGTGGACACAGTCTCTGTGCTATGCATAGGATTAGCCTTCAGCAATACATTTTTTCCTCCTCCTCCCCCTACACAATGTCAGGGTCACGTGAAGTCAAAACACTAAATATAGGACAATATCAGTGGAAAGCAAAGCAAGCTTAGCTGGCCACAATGGAAACACGACATACAGCCCCTTGCAAGGTAAACCCATCAAAACAGCATGATTAGGCTGAGACTAACACCAAGAGGCTGTTTAATTCAACAGAAAGTATTTGTGCCTTAACCCAGCTTTGTATTACGAGATTCGCTCTGAAGATCTGAATGGCTTACTGCAGCATGGGAAACCAGGGGCAGACAGACCAGGAGTGCCTGGAGGGTCCTTTGGGGAAGACCTGTAGGTCCAAAAGCATTTCAGTGGTGGATTTTCACTGAGGAAAGGCAATGCCCTACCAAAGCAAGGAAATGAAATTGTGTTCTTAAATGGGAACTATTCAGGTTGACAAGCCTCATAATGCCACCTGGAAAATACAAGAGTGACAGAATCAGCTTCTTCAGCCTGAGCAAGATCTCCTTCCTCCTGGAGAGCTCTACCGTCACTCAGCTCCAAACTTTTTCAACCTGTCACCCTCCTCAAACAGAGCCAGTGCTACAGGCTTTCACTGTCCATGCCTCCCTTCACAGCTGTCGGCTTAACAGGGAAAGAGCTGGGCAAGGAGCTGGACTTGCCAAAGTTTACCCTCTACCTATTTTTGGTCGTGTTCTGAACAATCATTAAACAGCCACTGCTTACTGAGGAGGGGAAGCTGTACCTGTGTGGTGGGTTTTGCAGTGCTCAACATCTGGAGTTTATGCTGCAGGAATGGTGAGAGGCTTGATGAGTCTCGGGCTGTAAAGGACACAAAAACTTCAGCAGCAAAGTGGCCACAGAAGTCGATACAGGATTACTGTATTTTAGTATTCTGCCTGCTTATGAGAGCAGAGGTTCAGTGCACAGCAGCGGTCCAACACGCTTGTGCATGACTGTAAATTAAACAGACCACCAGGTTTAATTTTAGGCCTAATGGTTGCTGACAGTGAGTTCCTTTTGATCCCATCTTTTGCTTCACTTTAAAATATAGTTTGAAAGGTACTTGACATATAGTCTGGAACCAAAACCCAGCTCTGGATTTCTAATCTGTTCTATCATTTCCACCTAAGATACCTGTCACTGCAATAGCTGAATAGCAGCCACCCTCATACTGAGAAGTTCAGGTCTACTTCTGACCTGCACTGCCTTTCAAAATCTGTATGGCAAGTGAGACCAACCGGGAGGGGTGTTATAAAATTACATTTGCTGAAGAGGCTTTTTTCTAAATTAAACTAGTTAGAACCAAGTGAATTCATAGCAGCATGGTGCGTTTTTAAAAACTCCACTATTCTCCTGTTGCCTGCTACACACACACCTATCCATTAGGGCCTGCCCTAGCGTACAGTAGCTCTTCAGTAACACTGCAGTGAGCATCTGTCACTATATCGTACCTACATCATTCAAATAAAATGAAAGCATCTGCAGCAGTAATCAAATACAAACAGACTGAAGTATTGGTATGGCAGAATTTTCATGAGGAGACCAAAGAAATACCTTTATTCCTGCAAGGTGCTTTTGGGTCAGCTAGGGAGGGTGCTTTTCCTGGGTTGGGCACTAGACTGATGCAAGTACTGAGCCTAGTGCTTCTCCATTTACTCATGGAGAAAAAAACAGAGGGAGTAACCTTGAGAAGAGAGATATGAGGAGTTCTTTACACTGAATGTTCCCTACATCACTCTAGGCAACAGGCTGAGTTTCTCCATCCTTAGCCCACTGTAAAACAAGTACCAGCATCGCTTTATCTTCTGTATGTCCAGGGCATTTGCCAGGTGAATGACATGAAGTTCTGTATGAGTCTGTCCTGGCTGTGAAACATTTGCTGCTCCCCACTGTCCCCCAGAAACTGCTGTCCCAGCAACTCGTGGACCAATACGTGGGGTCCAGAGCTGAAAGGCAGGGATATGGAAAAGTGAGTACGGCCTGAGGCCACTTTAAACTCTTTCACTTTCCCACAAAGTTTCTGGGGAGTAAATGGGCCAGGAGCTTGCCAAGTCGCAGACTCCAACCCTGCAGAAGGCTCTTTATTAGCAAACCTGGTCCTCTCCACATAGCAGTTGTCCATAAATCAACAAGCTCCTTCCCTTCCAAGCCTCCTGCAGGTTTTAAAGACTTGCAGGAAGCTCTGATCTCGGATCTGGGCTCCATCGCAACAGAAACAACAAAGGCAGCTCCTAGAAGAGATGGCACAAATGAAGGAATAATATAAACCGGCATACACCTAAATGAGCTCAGCGCTGTTCATTTGTAGCATGCTCGCCATCACCCCCTGTAAGAGCAGATTATCATTCACCTACGGTAACATCTGTTCCTTTGCCACAGCCTCGCCGGTGTCAGAGCTGTGCTGGAGCAACTCCGACGTCCCCTTCCAGGAAAATCTCCACTGAGGCTCAGTACTATAATGCCCTGACCACTGACAGTTGTATACACCAGATGGATACTACCAACCTGAGCACTTTAAGCACAAACCCCCCTACAAATTAAAGCAATCAGTCAGCCTCGAAGAAGGGCAAAAATATCGGCAGATTTTTTTTCTGCTGGAAATGCAGCTTCACATAAACAAAGCACACCAACTTCAACAAAAGCTTCAAGGCCACGCTCTGAAAAGGTGAAATTGTTTAATTTTGTTAAGATTGTGAATTTTCATTTCAATTTTCTTGTTTTGCTTTTATCTTATGGTATGTAAAACCATCAATATTGATATTATCTATTTACTATTTTAAAATACCAGAGGTCTGTATTTAAATATTTTATAGAAACAAACATCACAGGATTCCAAGCTGATTTTTTTCTGATTTTTTTTCCTCTTGAAATTATCTGTCAATCTCACCCACCCCAAAGTTTAGACTCTGCCACAGAAAAGCAGTGCTGTTTCCTGAGTGCCTTTGTGAAGTATGTATACAGACACTGCTCTTACCTGTATAACAAGTATTATACTCTTCAGCATTTACCTGGGGTTAATTCACCCCTGCTAGGCTGAACAGGTGTTAAGGTCCTCCGGGAAATACTCCCCATCCCTGAGAGATGCTGAATTGTCTGCCTGAGAGCCCTCAGCCACGGACATGTTCTCCGTCGGGGCAGAGGAGGGCAATCTGGAAAGGATAAGTGAAGCAAAGGCGCAAGTCATACATTCCTTACTCCAGGAGCTGGCCAGGGAAATGAGCTCTGTAACAGCTAGAACCCTCCACAAATAAGAGAAATATACCTGCCCGGCTGCAATCAAGGCCCCATCTGGTACAATTCAAGGTGGCTCGAGTCATTTCACTGAGACCGCAGCAAGGCATGCCAAATTTGTCTCACCACTGTTTCACTCTTCAGTCAGACTGGGGTGCCAGAAGGCGAAATAGCAGCAGTTTACCCAGTATACCCCTCAGTTTCTTCTTTCTCCGGCTCTTAGCATCTCATCTGACAGCAAGCTGCCAGGGTTTAAACAATCTCAGAGGCACTCACATAACCATATCCTTTTTTGTTGTTCATTTTACAGAATTAAAAACATTAAACATTAATGTCTCTTGAGTTTTCTCTCTCCCCCAGCCCCTCCCACCTCCCCAAGTAAAATATGTTTCTGTGATTCCACATCAGAAGGGAACAATACTCTGCTGTGCCCAATACTTGGTGGGTGTGGGTGTTTTCAGGAACCACTTCTGAGCAGAAATCCCAGAGGTTATTGTAATCATTCCTTTCACTCCTGGGTACTCAAGCACAGAATTGCCTGCAATCAATTTGCTCTCGCATCCAAGTATTAAACTCCCTGCGTATAAAAGTATCACAAGCACTTTCTATATTAATCTATGTAGCAATGTTCTAAAGAGCTTTTTATTATGCTGCAAAGAAATTACAAGGCAGAGCAAAAGCCACTAAAGCCTACTTGAGCATTACTGCCAAATACCAAAGTTGGGTCTGATCCTCAACACACTCCAGCCAGCGTAACGGAGCAGTCATGACTGCATCCATCAACTCTCTTCAAGGCAAACTCAGGTAGATGGCCCTGTAACGCAGTCCCATAAGCCTACCTTAATCTTACAATAAGGAGGATTACAAAGCTACAAAAAACAACTTGACAGGAAATTAGAACACACATTTAATGTAAAGCATATGATCAGAGATCCTGATTGCTTTTCAAGCTCATCTTTATTTTTTCCACTTTTATATCAAAGATTTGGATCAACAGACAAGCATACTGGCACTACAGGCTGCTCTACAACTGGCCCAGCAAAGGGGTTTAATCCTTGATCTCTAATCCTTGGAATAGCCCATCTGAAACTACCCTGACATTTGCTACTCAATACTTAGTATTAAATTCACTATTTTATACTAGTAGCTGGAAGAAGCAACTGCTTAACACAAAGAACTTAAGACCAGGATGTTTTCACCTGCAAAAGTGGCTTCAAGGTAGCTCTTCCCACACCGTTTCAGCCTTCCCATGCCCTAGGAGGTTTCTTAGGTGCTCCTGAGCTAGTCCTTTCTCAGCCAAACATAGGATTTTTCACCTCTCCAGCCAGCACTACTGTACACAAGAGGATGATGCACAGGCAATAAGCTTACACATGCCTTGAATGAATATTCAGTCCAGGTAACTTTTTCTGTGGAGAATCTATAGGCCTTGACTACTGTGTTTTCAATAATATTCAAGAAGGTTGGGAAAGAATTAGTTTAGTTCTGGGAATGGATCAGAAACAAGTTCTCTACTTGTCTGCTGAGCTGTGCCAATTGCAAGAGTTCACGCAGGTCCTGTGGCTTTGTTTCCATAGCTTGACCGGACACGCACACAGACATTCCTACTTCAGATGTAACTTCTTACAGGCTCCAAGTGCCTTTTCCGTGAACGCTCAGGCACCAACTTTGAAATTCACTTGGTGCAAATTCTCATGCCAAAACAACATGACTATTGCTTCAGCTCTAAAAGCTTACAAATCTGACTGAAGCAAAGCCATTTCAAGAGTTGAGTGATTATGCACAAAAATCCCCCAAACCAATGAAAATGTGCATTCCTCCTGCTCACTACAACTTGTGGTAACTTGTGCAGGCTGGATTTGATCCAAATATCTTGCAGGGAGATTCCTTAGCTCTGCATTAATCCTTCACATCAACCCTAATCCTCTAAGTAAACTGTTAGCATTTTGCAAGGTTTCATCGTAAATGACAAGGAATTTTAGGTTAGAGATAACACAAAAAACAGCAATGTAAGAATGGAATAAATAAAAAAAGCTATTCAGAGTCTGACAGCACTGGATAAGTAAGCCGTATGACCCATAGGGCAAAAATAAGAACAAGCATGAACATGGGGATATATGTTGCAGGTTGTGTAAAAGGTAATATAGGTTTGGAAGAGCTGTAAAAGCAAGCCACACAGTAAGTAAATGCAGCTGTAACTGGGGTTTTATGAGAGTGATGGATTCCCCGAGCAGGGAAAGAAGCAACTCTAAACAGAACACTAGGTGTAAAACGTGGGCCAGTGCAGTCCTGCTATAGGACATTTGAGTGGACAGAAATGGCAACTGCTTTCAAGCACCTGCTGAGTGGAGTTCAGTGTGATACACACAAACGGGGAAAATCCTGCAGCTCTGAGAGCAACGACAGCACTCCCAAATGATGGTGGCAAATGCTCCCTATCGACTTCTCTCAGCGCCTACCTACAGACACAGCCCAGTTCTAGAGATTTTTCCTATGCAGCATACAACTTCCTTTCTAAGTTTTTCCTCATCATATTTATTTGTTGTTTTCTTTTTGTTTCCATTCTTTCTAACCAACACATTTATGATAAAAATCCTGTATCATAACAGATTTAGGAATACTGATAAGACTCGAAAGAAAAGCAAGTCTTTTATCTGATGGCCTTTCAGTACTACACTATTTTGGTACAATGACAGTCTATTTATTATGAAAATTTTATTGATAGTAATCACAGAAAAGTGAAGTACTTTAACCACTCCATTTTTCAAGGTATTGTAAGGTAATTTATGCATAGTTTTAGGCTAAAACTTAAATAGCTATCGACGAATCAGTATCACAATGATGTTTATTAACTGCTGCATCCAAAACAAATCTTCTGAATTCAGGAACTTAAAAAAGAACATGAATAAAAAAACACCTATCACAGATGAAATATAGTTTCAGTCCTGCGATAAAGCTTTTGGCCTCAGTTTCA
Organism: Apteryx rowi; assembly: GCF_003343035.1. NCBI lineage: Eukaryota > Metazoa > Chordata > Aves > Apterygiformes > Apterygidae > Apteryx > Apteryx rowi. The sequence continues at coordinate 548,687 of NW_020450794.1, read as the reverse complement.
ATTTGGACTATTTTAGCTTACCGCAGAACACAGAAAGAGATCACCACATCTCCAATGTTTATGTTTATGCACCTGCAGCTTAAGAAAGTTGCGAGAACACCAGGGATTCTCCAGGAGTCCTGTTACCCTTTTACTTTCATCATTCATGTGCTCGCAGACACAGACCTTTCAAACCTCCGACAGCAATGACAGGGCTTCCAGCTGTACAGGAACCACGAGCTCTCTGAAGGCCATCGGGATAGATGAAAAGGTCAGCCAGAGGGTCTTCCTCAGCAGCCACGCAAGTCCTTGGGGCTCAGCTCTGTGCACAGTGAAATCATAGGCTCCTGATTTTGGGCTCGCAGAGCCAAAGCCTGAAGTGCTACATCCAAAAAAGGGCCTCAGACACAGCAGAGGCACTCAAACAGGGAAGAGCGACTCAGAAGGCCCCTTCACAGGAGTCTGGAGGTAGACAGACTCCATCGGTGCACATCAGATGGTCTCTGAGCACACATGGCACTGCTGAGTCAGCTCTTGACAACTGTCCACCAGTGATGTGGGGAAAGGGACCTGGAAAGGGACTTTGCGACATCTCTTTCCCCTTTAGGCTCTGGAGTCAGTACTGTGCTCTTTACTCATAACCTTTGCTGTCCAGTTGCACAACTTCATTGAAAGCAGCAGAAAGCACCCATCTCTTTTCTTCTTTTCCTCTTTTCTCTGCCAAAAGAGCAGGCAGTGTGGTGGTAGAGGTGTTCTCCTGCAAGCTGGGAGATGCAAGTTTAATCCTTTGACACTGAATTATTCCCCAGGCATCCCAGCCCCAGTTGGGGCAATGACTGACATTTTTAAAGCATTGCCCCTTCTGATGGGGCTGATGGAAGCACCTTCAGAGTACTGTCTACAAATCCCAGAAAGCACTTAAGACTTCGGACTATATCATATCCTCTTGCTATCTCCTTTGTAAACTAGAATTACGCTTCTGAGACATTCTCCAGCCACTGTACAGGCATCCAGCACAGGGTCCTGTTTGCAGAGGCAGGTTGCAGAGGCTGGATCTGGCCGTTACCATCCTGCCTCTTCCCTCATCCCAGTCTCCACTGGCCTGATGGGCACCGGGTTCAGTTCAAGAACAAGGACAGACTCATTTTTTTCCTTTTCCTTTCCTATCCACCCCACTGCTAACTGACATACTGAGGGCCAAGACTGCCTTCCACACATGTAGCATATTTTCAGTGTTTTAGAAGAGCAAGGTACCAGACCAGGGCTAGTTTTCCACGCAAGACACACTGTCACAGCATGCAGAGAGCGTCACAGAGTGCTGCTATACCAGGAGAGCTCCTTTGGAACGGTTCAAAGTTTGATGTGAAAAGAGAGTGGCTAAAGTGGATTCCATATTAACTAATGTCAGGCCTCTAGCGTTACTTGAACATGGGGCTTTTAATGTGCGGTTTAATACATCTCTACTTTGTAAACTGAGCGCTTTTCAAAGAGAGCTCCAGAATCCTACAGAGCTGTCTTTAGGGGGCCTTTGATCTTTCCAGAGCACCTATCTTGTGTGTCTGTAATTGCTCTAGTTTAACAAGGCTCCATAGCACTTCAAGAAAGAAAAAAAAAAACCCTTTTATTAAGGCTGTAAACCTAAGTGACCGCAGTGATGGAATGTGCTGCTGTGGGTACCCCGTAAATCCCCCGGAAAAAAAAAACAAAAGAAGAATCTTCAGGATGAAATGAAATGAAATATTTATTAAACATGTTGCCAATGTCCCAGGTGGTATGAAGAAGCCTTGTGGTATGCTGAAAGGCTTGATCTTTCTAAGTATTAGAATGCTGAATGCTGATTTAAATGATTGGGTGAAAGCTGAGGAAGTTATGGCTGAAATTTTGGCTAAAGATGACAGCTCTGGGTTTCAAGTTGCACAAAGCAGTCTGAGGGATTAAACCAACAAAACCCACTCAAAGATATCCAGTTTCAAAAAGGGTAATTTTCGTATCAGTGATTCACACTCAGACAATGGTGAGGATTCCTCATTACTCTGACTTTGCCATATTAATCTTACTTTACAAATACATGCAGTGATTTATATCATGTTTAATTAACTGATTGAGGGCTCCTGTGGTAAAATGGCATCACATTAAGCTCTGTCCTTATGGCAAATGCGAATCACATCTTTAGCCTTGCAAGAACAAAATATCATGGGATTCGCTGATGACAGGATGTAGGAATCGAAATAAGGTCCCTCCTGTTGTTTGAGAATCCAGTGAGGGTGGCTGCCATATGCTCATCATTTCCAAGGGAAAAAAATGACAGGATAGAAGAAAGAACTGCTCTAGTTCTTCCAATATGTTCAAATCTCAGATGAAAATGATTGTACAGCAGTTCTGTACTGAGGCCAAGTTTTACATGAAAGTGCAGAGCAAACTTTCAGAAAGCTTATAATGAGAGCCCTTTTTAACGGAATTTTTTTTGTATTTAAATAACTGTTGTGTGATATGACTCCTTTTTTTCAAAAAAATCAGAAAAAAGGGATGAACTAAAAAAAAGGAGGCTTCCTCGCTAGCGACATAAGACAACATAAAATTAACTTAGCTTTTGCTATGAAGAGTTATTCCCCCCTAGCACTCACAACCTGTTTTTGAAGATAAAAACTACAACTGTTATTGTCTGATAAAATTAGATGGTGTATACAATTTGCTTTTACCATTACCAAGATTAAAAGCTTTGCTTATATTATTACAGAGTTTCTTAAAATTTAGAAAGCATTTTATTTTAAAAAGCTGTACTGTTAAGGGACAGCATCTTTTTATACTTACAAGGAACCTTACATCCAGTAAATTCTCTAGCTATTTACAAATTGTATTATATGAGTCACAGTTTGCTCCCAGGAATTCAGTGGATTTTTGCAATTTGTTTCTATGGCAAAGAGGATCAGCAGAGGGATGGAAGAAGCAGTTTTCTCATTCTGCAAGGCTTTTATGAGATTTCAGAAATGTTCCCATTCCTCCCTGGGACCAAGACTTGTTGAAGTTTATCCACTAAAATGAGAGACAGACAGAAAGACTGACACCAGCCCTTAAAAGCTGGGTAGTTGAAGCACTCACCTACTGCCCGCTTTGCCACTCTCTCCCATTCCACGTGTGCGCCTCAGCCACCGGGCTTCAGGCTACGTTATGGCTCAAGATCTCCTGTTAGGGCCGCTCCACTTTGTATAAATAGTTAAATGCACAGCAAGAGAACAACTCTAAAGCCTTGCGTTTAGGGCACTCACTTTGTAAATCTCACGTTCAAGTCCCTAGGCCTGAACCTTGATTTTCCACATTCCAGGTGAGTGCCCCAACCGCCCTGCTACCTGATATTCCAACCTTTCCATCTCCTTCTGGTTGGGACCAGAAATCCCAGCCGACGGCTGACAAACCTTTGCTGATGAAAGTTTCTTTGAAATGGATACCTGCCTGCAAAAAAAGTTTCAGGTTCTTCAAACCAGCATTTTCAATCAAAGACACAGAAAATTCCCACCCCCTTCTAACCACGGCACTGATGGGTAAAATCGAGCCACTTGTACGGCTGGGCAACAGTCGACGCGGCTGGCACATTTGCCAGTACAGCTGAAATAAAGAGGCAACGTTTTTGCCCACGAGCACCTGGGCAAGCCATCATTCCTAGGAAACGGGTCTAGGGACGGCTTTGTAACACCGCACCGCTGCGCCCCTTCTTCGTCCTTTATCAGAAGCCACCGTGCTTCACTGCCGCTAGAAACTTTTGCATGGTTTTGTGATTAGAAAGGTTGTATACGCTTTACAGTCAGTCGCTTTATTCTGTCCTTTTCAGATCCCTTAAAAGCGAGTAGAAACAGGGTAACTACTTGCCCTTTACAAACTACATAAACTCGGACCCTCATCATGCATCTTTTTAAAATTTCATCACGAAGCAAACCCTTCCTTTCTTCTCCCCGTCCCCCTTATGGCATTTGATCTTTTTAAAAGCTTTGAAATTATTTTCCAACTCTGAAGCATGAACAGGATATCTAAACCAGCTTGGATTGTACTTATTCAGGAGGATAACTGCTATCACAGTAACTATAAATAAACGTGTACCATATCATGCCTTCTGTGAATAGCTTTGAAACTCCCAGTGATTTTAACACCTGCAACATTAGTCCATGACATTTGTGATAATTTCTGAAGTTTTGAAATGCATTTTTAAATGTAAATGGTCATTTTTAAAGTGTTTTTAGATTAAGGAATTCAACACAATTAGTAATGATGTCCTGTTGGTTAAAGAGCATGGGTCTAAATAGTCTTCTTAATTCTAACACAATGTTATGGACACATTCAAAATCCATTGCACTTAAGGAGTATTTTGATTTTAAACAAAGAGATTGTAAAATGGAGAGATAACCGTTTTAAATATTCGGAGATTACTTTCACATTCTATACAAATTCAATTACTTTTAAAAATTATTTTAAATTTTGTTTTAAAAAGTATTTAGTAAGCTTATGAAATATATATGCAGAGCATAAAATACCCTGAACAATGTATGATTAACTATTTTTTGAGCTAGATTGCATTTCCCATAGAAAACTGTTCACATTGGATTTGTTTAATATTTAGACTTGAGCTTTCAGCTGTTTAAAGAGTGTCTTAAATATCTGAAGGTCAAAGAAAACCTTCATTTTAAATATTTTAAATTGGTATACTTATTGCTGGGAGATAATATGACATTTACAGTAATTTCTGAAATTCCAGTTTCTTTCAGTAAAAGCTGCTGCTTTTGAAAGTTCTTAAAAAATGTAAAGGTGCATTGCGTAATGCATTACTGGAGACAGAGTCTGAAAGTAAAGGCAATTAAATGCGAGTTTGATAATACACAATGTACTGGACCAACATTAAAAAGACTTTTCCGTGTTTGACTGTTTACCAGTTTTGTCTTTAAATAATAGTCTTCTTTTGGCATGTAATGTATATCTGCTTGCACTAAACATAATTTATGAATATTTTAACACATGTGTACTCAGTGGGGTGTATTATCATACTGATATAAATAGAATTAATGAGCAGTCAACCTGCCACATGTCATGACATATGACAGGGCAGCCAGAGCATGGGAATAATTCTTTCTGTTTCATATTAAAGCTTCTTTTCCCAGTTGAATTTTTGTTCCCAGATGCCAACAGACCTAATTTTCTAAGGACCATTTACAAAAATAGTAAGAAATGACAAACCTGGACTAATCTATCTTGGGTCACTTCAAAGAATGTTTATTTTTATGCCATTGCAAATGCATAAATAAACAGATTGCAGGAAATGGTTGCTTTCAGTTAAATTTTAGGGATTTCATAATGAGGAGGTTTGATATCTGCCTCAGCTTTCATTCTCAGCAAGCAGACATCATTTCATTTGTTGTTGATTTTTAATTTGTTTCAATGTCGCATTATCTGTTTCTGCTGTTGTGGGACTAAAATATATTAACCTGCTAAATACAAGTGATGACATATACCAGGTAAACGGTTATTCCAATGCAGAAAGAAATACAGATACAGATAGATAATATCCTTTTAACCAATTATTCGTTCCAGTTTCAAAGGCAAAGTAACAATCTGCCAAGCATGACTAATACGATTTTCTTTTTTAATAAAGACAAAAAGTAAGTTGACAGAACATGCAGAATACAAGGCGAGGCCATATTTCCTGCTTGGCACTTTATTTTAAGAGATAAAAATTGAACTGTAACATACAGTTGCACATATGTAACATACATCCTGTTTACAGAATGCTGCTTGGTCAGTTATGGGCCAGGGATAATAATAAAATTAATGAGCTAACTATATCAATCAGATTGCCCAGCAAGCATCTAATTAAAAATCCCTGACTTGAAAAGTTTTCTTTGCAGCAAAGAATATTGCAAATGCTCTTTGACACTGGAGTGCTGGGGTGTTGGAAAGGACAAACAGAGGAGAGAAGAGCCTGCTTTTTCTCATTTTTGGTTTGAAATCACATTTTTTATTTTACCACTCAGGAATCTTCGAAGCCATGATTCCTTCTCAGCCCCTAACAAGACGGTCTCCTAAAGATGGAGCTAGTTTATGTCGGAAGGTCTGAAAGAAGTAAAAGAGCCTTATCTTGTGCTCTTAATAATATTAAAGGACAAGGAGACCCTACAAGTTTTTGTGCCTGATGATCTTCACTGCAGGGCAGTAGCACCTCTCTTGGGAAATCCAGCTCTGTCACACTCAAAGAAAAGGGGCACCATCTAGTGCTTTTTTGGAGGAAAAGCTGCTAATCCTAGTTGGGGTGTAGTGCGTGGGGGGGGGGGACACAAGGGGGAGGGAGAAGAAATGACACTCCATTTTTTTCAAAAGACAAAGAAAACCTGTTGGCCTGTTTCATCTTCCATTTCGAGGCACTGCAATATTTAGCTCCAGGCTGTAAGCAAAAATTGTCAGCTTTCACAAGGTGGAAGGAAGGAGTCCCAACAGCTAAAATAATATACACATTTTAAAACGGAAGGGGGGTTGGTACGCAGATATTATACTGCTTAATAGGCATTCCTTCTGCCTGTTAATAAACTTAAACATTTCCCTTATCAGCCTTTTTCATTATACATTGTCTCTTTTATTAATCTAAAAGGAATCCTTTTTCAAGTCATTTTCATTTATTTCAAGACTACACTGTGCTGTTAATGTTCCTGGAAACGTTCTTACAAATAATTTGTCCAGAGTTCACCCAACATAACAAAGAGATTCTATGAAAAATGATTTGTAGCACAAAATCCTTTACAGTGCAATAAGATCAAGTTAACCACTGATGCTGCTAGGAAAAAGCTTGGGAAGTTTATCTGATTGGCAAAATAGGTTCATATCTGAGTCCAGGGAAAGAGTGCCCTTTGATAAAATTTCACAGCACTGAAGACTGATTATCTGAATGATTTTTGAAACCTCTTTGAAAATGGCTTGGGGGGGTGGGGGGGAGAATATTCCTTTCTGTTGTAACTTGGGAAATGGATGATTTTCTAAGAATTGTGAAATAGTAGCTCAATATTGTTTGACTTACTGTTACTATGAATTGGCAGGAATTGCATTAACTAATAAGTGCGCGGTCAAAACAAACACTGTCAAAGGTACATCTGCTCCTTGGGAGCCTCAGATCCGGGATGTTCACTTGGAAGCGCAGGGGCAGCTGCCTTTCAGGCTCCCAGAACAGCCTCGGCCCTACGTGACCTCAGGGTGTCCCCTAGGAGCTCAGGACATGCTGAAAAATCAGACACGCTGCTGCTCTGACCACAGCCCAGAAGGACACACAGCCAAGATCAGCGCTCATTTTTCGCACTTTTGGGCCATCATCGTGGATTCCCCGCGCTCGCGACTGAGCGCATTCCGGTAACAAGGGCATGTCAGATCAGCGCGTAAAACTAAACAAACAAGAAATATTTCTATTAGAATAGCACTGAGCAAAGCAAATACGTGGCTTGATGAGTAATTCTCAGAGAGCAGCCTATCCCAGGAAACAAAAACAGAAATCAATTTAATGTTCCTATAGAGATCTTCTTAAGAAGTCGATGATGCCTGTAAGGTACACCTCGTGCAAATGAAGAAACAGGTGTAGAGTTTAAGGGACCTGACCAAGACCAGAAAAGCTGGAAGCAAGAGTCAGTAAAATCCCTGGAGTCCCAAGTCCTAGGCAGGGCTAGAAACACCGTGCAGGTCCTGGAAATCATTTGGGACCGCTATGTGGTCTGATCACAAGCTGGGGAACCATACTGGAGACAGACTTCTGCAGCCCTCAGATTTGGGCACAGCCTCAAAGACATGCTGAGCTTCTGTTTTCTGGTGAAATCAGGAGTTCAGGACCTCTCTTTGGGCTCTGGGCTTAAGCTGCCTAATTTTAGGCACCCATATTTTCAAATGTCATTATTTAACCCCTACGTGCCTCAGTTGCCACAACTGTAAAACTCAATAGCAATGCTTACCTTGCATGGGTGTCAGGAAGATTATTTCAAGTCTGTAAAGAACTTGGAAAAGGAGAAGCAAAACGAACTGCATTTATGTATTGTCATTTTTTTTATCCCATAAAATGGAAGCCAGATCCAGCCCAGGCTGCGAACTATAACAAAACGTTCACCCCAGCGCTCTGATGCTGAAGCAGCAGGTGAACTCGGCCTGGCTCTGCAGCAAGAAGGCAGCCTCCCCACCTGCTGACCATGCAACACCCAGGTTAAGCTACCATTTTAAACAGCCGCAACATTTACTAACTGATTATTCTATAAATTTCCATTATATTCTTTAACTGAACTATCAATGCAATTTAGTATCTATTTTTAGTGATTAAAAAAAATACCTCTCTAACAAAAGAATAACTGAGAGGTAGCTGACTCTACCGGAAAGGAAAAAGTTCACAATAAAAACCTCTCTTTGGGGTTTTCCTTGGTACAGCATGAACCTCATTATATTTCTGGCAGACACAATCTTGCCTTGACAGGTTTCAGAACTTCTAGAATTGATTAGACAAGCACATTAGAAAAGTCTATGCCAGTTTCTCTCTAAACCTTACTTGAAGAATAATGGGAGGTTTTACCTATCATAGCTCTTTTTTTACAAAGCAGCCACTTGCCTCCCATGCTGGGTACTTTCACAAACTCTTAATGTATCTCCAAGTTTTTTTGTCTGAAGCTTTTTTCCTCCTACCCTAAAAGTGTTATGTTTTTCTCTTGTCTTTGCAGCCTCACTTTCCTGAACGCTATAGTTCAGCGAAACCCTCTGGTAATGACAGCACTGGAGTGATAATGTATTTTCCCGATTTCCCGTTAATAGTAGCACTTGATCCAGCAATGGGTGCCAGCTCAGTGGCAGAAGGATGCTTTAATATTTTCTAGAGGTAAAAGGACCAGTTCAATTTACAGCCTTGGCTAACTCAGCAGTTTCCCTCTGTCTTGGCACAGAAATGAATGTTTTAGTTAAAACAAAGCAAAAAAAATCCCCCTTAGTTTGCTCAGTTTCATGCCAGTGAAACAAAGTAAAATAGCTTTTTTCCCTTGTGGGGAAATGCTTGAAAACTGTATAATGCAATGAAGGAGTTAAAAAAACTGGGGGAAAGAAGGAAAGAAAAAAGGGGGAGAACGACAGCATTAAAAAGGAAAGAAGTTTGTTTTTCTATTTTAGTATGAGATATATAATCACACACCATCCAACAATACGTGTACCCTTGCTGAAGAGCTGCTGATATTCTACATTAACCTTTGATAGCGAGAAGTGTATTACCCCTACTGTTTTCCACAATAAATTATGTTATATCTGGCATCCAAAGCACTAGGAAGTGTTCAGCCAGCTGGAAGCACCAGATTGGCCCAACATCCCTAACGTTCAGATTATAAATAAAGGGTACCTCACAGTGCTACTAAAATAAAAACAAGCAATGCGGAGGAAGGGCAACTTCCCCCCTGCCCACAGAAGCAAAGGGCTTCAGTTGGGGAATGGCAGAACAGGAATTCAAGAGGGCCAGGGCCTCTGCAGCGAGATGTGGCTGCAGGCACGCGAAACCTCAGGCAAACGCAGGACTTTAGGCAGAAAAGCAAGACTTCTCAGGCTACCTCTTTACTGAGGACTTGCACATAAACAATGCCAAGGGAAAGGGCATCTGGACCTGGTCTTCCCAAACAGTATAACCTCACACATGCACGTATCTTCCCGCTCTTTAGGCAGCATTGCCTGTTCTCTTCCAGTCATGAAAATAATTAACTCAGCCACAACCTCAGCTCCAGAGGATGTGGTCAAATGTGCCATGGCACACGCTTCTCCCATGCTCTCTAATCAAAGGACATTATGGCCATAAGTACTTAACGGCATTGTGATAAAGGTTGACAAAAACCCTGCCTGTTATGGTCTGGAAGGTGAAGATATCAAATAGGAAAAGAATAAAGATAGTCCCAAGACTCCAAACCCAGTGACTGCTAATGACTATAAACGGGCTTTTCTGAAAGTTTGCAGTGGATCCCACTGTTCTCAGCAAAACCACTTCATTAGCATGAGGGGGAACAAAACTGAACCAGTGCTGAAGGCTGCTAAACCCTCTATTGCTGGAAAAATTAACCGCATCTATTTACTTTAAAGGCTAGACTATGGTGGTCCCTGGTGAGGATGTAACGGGAAGTCGGATACAAGGAGCTGTTCTCCTCACCACTTACTGTAGGGGCTGGCCCCAGCTGCAGTCCCTGTGCTCTCCTGAGGGCAAGAATTAGCCCCAAATTGGTATATTCCATCTTCATTACTCCAGCTATTATATAAACATGGCTATATGCTTGCTTACTTAAGCTGAAAAATGGAAAAGAGGAACTAAAATTAAGGTTAATGGAGCTGGACAGAGTATTCCCCATTTACTTCCCCCTCACCACAGCGGCTTCCCCCTTCTGCCTAGAGTAGATGTTTTCCCCCACAACAGCAGGTTTCCCCTTTTCTTCTCTTCTCCCTTCCCTCCTATTTTTCTTTCCCTCCTGCCCTCTCCCCTCCTGCTGTTACTGCTGCTGTGGCAGTTCAACTTTCCCTCAGCGTATTCAGTGTGAAGCTTTGAGCCTTGTGAAAGACGACACTCTTTTTCTAAGACAGAAGATCTCAAATGATGGTCTAAAAGGCTGCGGGTAAGGGCTCTGAACATTTATATTAATCAATAAAATGTACACAATTGTCAGCATCTTGTCACAGAACGAATGACTGCAAGGAGCCTGAAACTGGACAAGGAAATAATGCATAGCCAGCATGGGGTCTTTCTGTATCTACCTGAACATCTACCTGTAGTTGGCTCACGCCACGTCCCAAAATTTTTCATTTTATTCCCCTTCAGGCAGCTGAGGCGGCGCCTGAAAAGTCCTCTAATCTCTTGGGTTTTGCAGACCTGAGACCTGAAAGGGTTGTGAGATGAAATTTATGCCATAAAATGAGCTGGATACCCTCCATCATGTAGTATTTCAGGAGCACGTGAGTCTTTGTGCCCCTAGGTGGGGGGGAGGCTAGTCTAAAGGCAACGGTCACACGTTTACTACTGCTTGCACTTCCCAAATTTAGTGCTTTGCTCCTTGCAATAGAAGCTGATGCTTCCCACCCAAAAAGCAATTTGTTCAGACCAATTGTTGGGCCCTGAAAGTTTTTTTTTTCTTTAAAGAAATGACATTACATCCCAACTATTTTTTCCTCTGAGAATTCTTATACCAGTATGAGATTTTCAGAAGAAAAGAAAGACCTAGAGAGAAAGATTTGAAGAGAAAGAGAGAGATCTGCAGCACTGCTTCCATGCTTTCTTTTCACTGTCAGGGACAACATACTGCACAGCTTGTTTAAGGATTCTGGAGAGTGTAGTCCCAACAGACATTTCCTGTTCTAAGATGTATTCTCATTAGAGTTACCAAAAGGGAGTATTCAGAACATTAGATATCTGCACATAATCACTATATCATGCCATGTATCCTTTATTTTAATTCCTACTTGCTTGCTAATTACCCACCACGCTGAAGGTCTCACAACTGCGCTCCTTTCAGCAGCTTTGTTTGCGAAGTGTCTGGCAATAATCTCTCAGCAGTGTATTATCATGCCCTTTTCATCACACTATTTAATCAATAGGGTAACGACCTCATATAAGCCAGTTCCAGGACCTAGTCATGCCATGCTAAATAAATGAAACAAACAAAAGCGTGGGGTACACGCCTTCTGTTTTACAAACCCGGACACGGACCACTTCTGCATTAAAATCCATTACAATATATAGAAACTGCAAATTCTTCACATCTCCTGCCAGAAAAGAAGATTCTACAGTGCTGTGGGGAAATGGCTGGTTTCTTTAAACAGACATAATTGCAAAACATGTGTGCTCTTGGTCAAGTGACCTAGGAAGATTTATCCCGGTAACACTGGAAGCAACGCTTTCTCCCAGTACATCACATCATCGCTTGGAGGACTGAATGGTGACCATCACAGCTAATGGGATGAAATCACATGCAGCACAGTACCAAAGCAGAGGTTGGGACCTTCGTTTCAAACAGATTTCTGTTCTAGTGAGCAGAAGGAAAGCAGCTTCTCTCCATTTCCTGAGCTGTAAACTTACAAAGTGTGGTTCATTTTGATTTTGCATCCCATGACTGGACTAAACCCTGCCTAATAAAGTACACGCGAGATGTGTTTAGTAATGTGTGAACTCTGCAGCATATGTAGCATCACTGCAGTGTGGTGATCCTCTGGTCACACACCAGAATGAGAGTGATAAATTGGGTCTGTCTGCTCTTCCTAACCACCAATTTTCACAATACTAGTAGGAATTGAGTTTCAGAAAGACCTCAGTCCTTTTGTCAAATTTTGTTGTAATGGGAAAATAGAAAGGGAGGTACACAGCTGACTAGCAGACGCACAGAGTGACTGCATAACCCTTGCTTCTTCAGGAAACCAGGGCAAAACAGCCGGAAGAGCACAGAGGATTCCCCCCACGCAACCTCTGACAGAATGGTTAGGAAAGAAAGCAAACTGTCTTCATGACACCAGCCCAGCTGGGAAAGGGGTAGTTCAGGGACAACTGAAAAGAAAGAGCACCAGGAGCAGCACAGACCACAATTTGGGGTCTTCATGGCAGTATCATCATGCACCATTTTGACGCGACCTCAGATCCCCTCACAGAGTGAAAGAAAAACAGTAATTTTTAATCACGCTTTATCTCAGATATTAACTGGAGCCAACCTATTTCTGCCGATATACCTTGACACAATTTTTTACTGGAAATCTTCTCACTGCACCAATGCCACTTACATTTTCTGGCACTTTCCTTTTAGGTGTGTTATGAAAATGACAATGTGCCAGTCATCCAAGCTGTCGGCACCACCTAAAATCTGTTCAGAGGCAGAGTAATTTACACTTGGATGAACACCTCCCAAGAAGTAATCACATAAATACTTGCAGGTTGAGATGCAACTCACTGCTGATTAGGTAACTCCTATAATGAGCATAAGCGTGATCTGTCCCAAAGATCTGAAATGGTTTCAGTGCAAATATTCTGCTAAGCTCATGTAGGAGCTGTTGCACTGGTAACTGTATAAGGTGCTTATGAAGCACTTGCTGTGTTTCAAGGTATTAGTTCTGGACTATAAAACTGCATTTTGGAAAGCATTCTCTCAAAACATCTCATATGACACTAGTCTGGCAAAGTAAGAACCTAAAAAAATCAATATCCCCAATCCCTTAATTAACTTAAATTCTCCAATTGGCCCATCTGGTGGCCTGGCCACAGCAAAACTATTACTTTGACTTCTAATGCAGATGCAGAAATAGCAAAAAAATGAAAGATGTGGTGAGACCAAGAAAAGAGAAGAAAGAAAATTCTACACATCTCCAAATGAGGGAAACTCCAACGGTGGGTAGTCACACTAGATGCTAACTGCTTGCCTGATATTTGGTTATTAAGACAGTCAGAGTTAGTCAGAATAAAATACCATTTTCAAGTAACACAAGTTCCCTTCCCAGAAAATCTGTCTTTAGATTACCCAGGAAGAAGGAGATGTCATTGAATCATTGCTCTAATCCATCTTTACAGAAAACAAATGATTCCCATCACTGGTGACATTGCAGTCCACTATTGTTTAGGAACAAGAAATCCTTACGCATCTTCTGAACCGATCCACTTCTACAATGGCTAACGCATCCCTCCAAAAGATGAACAAAAGTGGCTGGCATAAAATATGAGCTCTTCTGTCTTGCAGAGTGCTGCTCAAAATCTAGCAGAAGGATCAAGCTGCACAGGATTTGCCTTTACAGTTCACCCGTTAGCGTAGTTGTGTTGATACTAAAACTGCCAGCAGTGGATTTGAGTTATATGTTGAGCTAAACAAACTCTCTCGCACTAGCATCTCTTATCTGTCAGACAGAGTTTCAAGCTTTCAGGCTCTCTCCTTGTTCAGGAAGACCACATGGTGTCTGTTTTCTCCTACCACTTACATTCTGTAAATCATCTTTGGAAGTTGGAGGCAGAAGTCTTTATGCCAGCATCCTCCCGATGCAAAAACATTACATCCAGAGAAAAATGTTGGCTAGCATTTCTTTCCACATGGACAGTACATGGTCATGGCTTTCCCTTTACCCTGGGAAGCCTCACTGGAGGCAGAGGGCAATGGGACACTCTGGTCTCTCTGTTTACCTCTGGCAGTCTCTTTTACAGAGAAAAAGGAACAAAGAAGACGGAGAACCAAAAATGTGGTAACTTTTCCTCAGATATATACAAATCTTCTAAAACATGCTAGTTTGGAACATAATAACACCCAATCTAATGTATTTATGAAACGCTTCATATAAAGTTATAAAGTCCTGGCAAAAAAAAAAAACAAAAAAACCTCCACTGTGAAGACTGCCGTGGAATCAGCCATCTCAGCAGGCTGCAAGGCAGAAATTTCTGAGCATCTTCTTATAAGAGATGGCTCTAAGTCATTCTTATATCTGTTGCTAACTGGCTTAGGAGTGCAGAAGCACCTCAGAGAAAAATCTGTCTGCTATAGATGGGGCAGAAACAACCAAAAAAACCCTGAAACATCAGTGCCTCAGATTCTTCACAATTTGGATGCATGTCAATTTTAAAGTGGAAAAAGTTGGAATCTGATAGGAAGATCTGATAGAAAAGTAAAAGAGGCATATGAGTGATAACTAACTTGATAAAGAACTAAAAGGGATAATCTAATTAAAGCTGATCCACATAGGTTTCTGGAAAACAGATCTTGTCAAGCTAACTTGATATCATTTTTTGATGTGATTACAAATGGGACTGCTAAAGGCAACCATGTTGATGGACGCCTGTCAGAGAACTGACTTGGTACCACATCTATTTTGACCAAAAAACTAAAGAGCATAAAAGATGGGATTCATCCACAGTAATCATAGCTGTCTAAAAGTTAGGCATCTAGACTTTAATTACTTCTCTGTGTTCCATTATAGTCAATGGAGAGATAAAGGTATTGTCAGAAAGGACTTATCTGAAAAGTCTTTCAGGTAAGTCAGCTGCATCTTTCTGTGAAGGTCCCCATCTCTCTTCTTTGTCTATTAAAAAGAGCTTAGAAAACTACCAAACAGAAGCTAATACTTGGATGACTAGAATTAGATTTGATAAATCCACTCCTAGAATCAGAACAGCATCTTAAATGACTTTAAAACTGCATAGCAAATACGCCCAAGCCATCGTTAAGTAACTGGGGAACTACAAGTACTGGTTATTGGCTCCTAGACTTTTACTTTTGTTTAAAAAAAAAAATCTTTTTTCACAAAATTTGCAGATGACTAGGAAGTGGTTAATAACGGAGACAGTTGGGTTAGGTGAGTTTAACCAGACATTATGTACTTCAATACAGCCAGCAGGAAGGCCATGCATCTAGAAGCAAGTATAATGAGACAGACTTAACAAGCGAGAGATCCTAAAAGAGATGCTAAGAGGAGCCAAGGACTTGGGAACAAAGGCCATGACGAGTGACCAGATCATTATGAATTTCTAGTGCGATGCAGTAACAAAAAAGCTACTATGCTCATCAGATGTACAAACAATACCAAACAGGAGTAGGGTGGCTATGTTATCTTATTTGGCACCAGTGAAACAACTACTAGTTTCACTGGGTTTGCGGTGTCATTTTAAAAAAGATTATGAAAAATTCCATGGACTCTGTGGAAGCCAGGGGAAAAATTATGGTATTAGGAAACATGTCTTATGGCAAGAGACTCAAGGCGCTCAACCAATTAACATATCAAAGAGAAAGTTAAAGAATGATTTGATCACAGTCTACAAGTGCTTACCATAGGGAATAAAAATTTGATAATAGAGGGCTCTTCAATCTAGCAGGCAAAGGCAGAACAAGATCCAAGGGCTGGAAGTTACAGCAAGACAAATTCAGTCCAAAAATAAGGTGCAAATTTTAAACTCTCAGGGAATAACTTGAAATAACTTGCCATGAACTGTGATTTATCTTCCACCACTGGAAAATATGTTTTAATCAACACTTGGCCTTGTTCTAAGTTTATACTTCTATTTCTAAGCTTATTAATACATTCATTTTGAAAATTATTGTGGGGTAAAAGAATAAATGTTATAAGTTAGGAAGCATTCCCTGTAGTATTCATACACAGCCAAGAGATTTGGTTTCGTTTGATCACCAAGTCATAGACCTTCTCCTGTGAAGCTCGCCTTAACTAAAACACCTTCTTACTACTGCACACTATGCAAACCTTTTTGATTAATGAGCACTGACTCAAAGTAGATTGCGCTAAAATTAGGAAGCAGGAAGAAATCATAATTTGCAATTATCCCTTGCAGAAATACCTCAATACAATACTTTAGAGTCATTTTAGGCGTACCATTGTTTTCCAAATGTAAAGGTAAAACACAAATCACAATATGGTAAAGATCTCTCAGTAGGCAATTAAAAATTAATCAGCTAATTAGATCAAATGAACGAGAAAATAAGGTTCAGGAAGACATCCATTCTAATTAACATAATATTAACTTACAAAAGACTTGTTCAGACAAAAAAAGATCATCTTTATTTCAAATATCAAACGAATCAATAAAAGGAAACAAACAGTTATTCCTTACCTTGTTATCCCCGTGACCAAAGCCAAAAGGAAATGACAGTAACAGTGAGTCAGCCGCCAGTGCAACTGTATTCATTTCTTATGCTTCCAATCTTGTTAACTATTTGAATCCACAATTTAAACTAACTTGTATTAAATTGAAAGGGATTCTACCCATATTGTACCTGCTCTATACTTGCTGTATTTCATAAGAATTTTCTAGGTAATTAAAATTAAAACTAATGAGATCCAAACTCCCATGTAGGCTTCTCCTCAGCTAGGTGATTCCTAACTAAAGCACAAAGCTTTACTGTAGAGACAGAGGATGTTAAAATAAGAAAAAAGTAGAGGGATTCTTAAGTCTGTGTCAGGGATGATAACATATACTCTCAAGGAAGGAAATAACATTATAGGACACCTTATTGAATAAACCTGACTGGTTAAGCGGAAAGACTCAGGCAATCAGACAAGGAATTGGGCATGGTTGGACCTAATTGGATAGATTGCATAGATTAGAAATGTCTATAATTATAGGAGAGTTCCTAAAATATTTTTTCAAATGTCAGATTACTCTAGAGATGACCAACTACCCTGACCTTCCGGTTGGGAGTCACGGGACTTATGCCACAGACTTTCGAGGGCTCCGAGGGAGTCAGCAGCTGGGAGATGACCATGATTCCCACCACACCAGTGTGGCAGCTGTACGGACAACTCAGAGCACCCCAGAAGTACTGCATTTTGCAGCCCCTCGTGGATCTCCTATAAATTACCCAGATTTGCATTATCCAGTGACAGCCCCCTCCCCCAGTTCTCCCCAAGCCAACACAGCTCTCCTGCCCATCTGATGACAACGGCCCAGTTTGGGAGCAACCTCTGAACTTCCTTGAGAGCTGCATGGGACTTAGGTGCTACAGGCCAGGCTGGACATGACTGCATTATTTACTTTCAGAAAAAAATATATATATATGTAGGAAAAGTATGTAATGGTTTAGAAGCGGGCTTTGCAAACCAATTCCACAATGAATGTATTTCACTTTGATCACCCCTTCTAGCCCATAACAGAATTGAGGCAGTATTTTGTTTTGCAGAAATTAGTACCTTCAAGACCTGCAGTGGATTTATTATTTCTGCTAGAGCTTGCACTTCCTTTCTGATCCACTGCTGTAAAATCCAGAGGGACAGAACAGCGCAGCAAATTACTGCAAAGATGTAGTGTGACATAGGAAGAGTCAGACGTGTTATGTGTGAACAATATGACAAAAGGAAAAGCCATCTGAAAATAAATGAAAAAATTAATAATCAAAAGGGTGTCTAATTCTTATCTGGGCACTTGTTTGCTTGCTCTGTGAATTAGGACCATCAGGCCAGGGCACGTAAAACTGGAAGGAACCCTGGGTCCAAAATTCAGCACTGCTGGAGGAAGCTGCCAGAACCAACTGTCCTGGAGAAAGAAATGGTCTCACCATAGAACAAGGGAGGCATCAGAAACATAACATTCCTCTTGCTTCATTTCTGAAACGAGGGCACCACAATTTGGGGCCAAACCTTCGTATCCACTCCATGCTTGGTCCTGTCACTGAAACAACCAGTCAGTTCACCCAGGGCAGTGGTCCTGTAACGTGGGCATCAGGTACTGGACTGAAGCCTCAAATCATTATGCGCACATGACAAAACTTGTCAGCGGAGAATAACCTCCAATCGCCCCAACATTAAAACCAGCAGCAGCATGTACTGCAGAATGGGAGTCACACACGCATATGGAACAGAGAGACTTCATTGTTATGCATTTCCATGTAAACTGTGGCTTACAGTTAATGGGATACAGACTCAAGGGATAATGTATAGAATTTATAAAATGAAAGCCTCAAAAAAAAAAATCACTTTGGTAACAGAAACTGTTTTTTCAACTGCAAGCTATGAACACTTGACATAAAAACAGTCCATCCAGAAATCGCTGAGTATGTTGGAGAAAAACAGAGAATGACTGCACTTGGAGAATTTCATACTAGTTTGATCACTGATTCTTCAGTAAGCTATTTAGCACCGCAGGCTAAACATTCTCCTGGAACAGATGTATCAATCAAAAGCTAAGCCCACTTTAAATAAATAAGCAGTGCCTATTTTCCTGCTCCAGAATGCCTGATCAAAAAGCTGTCTTCACTGACCATCGGCTGCTTTGTTTTGGGTAGCTGACAAAATACTTTACTAATTTACACTGTAGTGTGTGAGAGTTTTCGCAACTCTACATCTTCAAATGCAGGTCAGTTTTTGTCACTGATGAAAGAAATAATCATCTACAGGATATACAGTAGATTAATATTTGTCAGACTTTCAAAACAAGCCGGAAACCTATTCTTTCCTGTTCTTTAAAGAACCTTATAACTTGTTTTCTTATAAGGGACAAAAAAAATTCCAGAAACTAAGAGAGCAGAACAGAAAACCTATTTCTCACTCCTTGATAGCCTGGAGCTGTAATACAGCAGAATCGACAGATTAAAAAAAAAAAAAGAAAAGAAAAGAAAATGTGGCTGCTGTAATTTTTAAGAGCTGTTTCTCATCCTATCTTCATTTATATCTTTTCTCCATGTGTAAACAGCGGCGTAGCAGAGGGTGCATCTGAGCTGGGAGGATCACCCAAGATGCGTGTCTCCCTTGGTACAGCGAGCAATGATAGCATGGACATGGGTGAAAAAAGAGCGAAAAGCTCCTTGGCAGCAGGGCTGGACGCAGCCACCGTGCGAACGGGTGTGCAGACGAGGGATGGCTGCTTCAAGATTCCTCCCGCTCTTAGCGCAAGCCTCCCGAACGCAAGCCAGCGCAGTGCACAAGTGCCCAGACCTGTTCCAGACCCAGTACCTCTTCCAGAACATGACGCCGGCGAGCTGCCGCCACGCAGCGCTGTGCTCAGGCTAACCACCCCAGCTACGATTTAAAGCAGAAATCCTACAAACACCGTAGTCTTACACGACCGGGATTCGCCTCTTGAATGCAGTTCACCCCGAGCACTGGAGAGCAGAAGACAGCTGTGGAATTAAGCCTACATTATAGCACATATCTAAAAGAACGCCCTCCCGCTGGCTATCTCCCGCTCTCTGCGAGGGGGTGGAGGAGTAGGGCTCACTACAGACCTTTGCAACTTGTAGCATGTTCACTGCCTGACCTAATTCTTCTAAATGACTGACCCATTTTGGCTGATAATTTCCCTTAAATGCCCAGACACCAAGCAATGGAAAATTTCCTTTAAATGCCAGTTAATGAGCAATGGAAAATGTCAGCATGATGAAGTTATGAAGGTATTTAAGTGCTCTGCTGGATCGGGTCTTTGTGAGCTACATTATAGTTTCACATTTGACTTGATTTTCAGAGTGTGATAAATACAATAAAATGAAACTCTATGATTAAAAAAAGGGGGGAAAAATGAGATATATGTAAAAATTTTTAAAGCTTCTAAGGTTCTTGGATGGCATGGTGGTGAGAAGACAGAAAGAGAGAAAGCAGAAGTATAAACCGGGCTACGCTTGTGTAAATTACTGTGACATTTAATAACTCTCTACTAAAAATTCTCAGGCAAGGATACTTTGGATATTTTTAAGGTCATGTATCATTTACTGTCTAGGTCAATTTACGCCTCAGCAGAGAGTGCTGCAAACCCTTCCGGACAGCATTTTAAAAATAAAGGTATATGTAACTGTTTGGGCCATATTTTCCTCACCAGTTTCTGCACTGTGAACATTTCACCTTGGAAAATTAAAGTAACGTTCTGTAATAAGTGAACTCAGTAAGATATTTCAAGGCAAGTCAAGGGCAAGCTTTATAACTGGGCTATCAAAATGCTATTAATAAAAGCAAAAATACATGAACGATGCCTGGGTTTCCCTATGGATGGAAAAAATTATTGTCCATTAAGTTAACATTCCAGGTACCCTCACCGTTTTTCCTACGGTCCCAATGAAGGCAACACAACACATATATCTCCTGCAGTTAACTTGTATAAACTATCTGTTATCATGTAGTGCTATAATTTAGTAAGCACTCCAAGGCTTCTGAAGGGGCTATATGGATGAGAAGGATTTTTGCAAAAAAAGGGCTAAAAACTGTGGCTAGAGTATTCTACTTTCATACTAAGTTTTATACAGGTGTCCTAGTTTATTTCTGTTTTGGTCCACAGGGTTGTATTATAAATGTGTCTTATGTTAAGCATCTAAATCCACTTCTCTGTTTGTACAGTTCCCCTCACTCTAATATCCGACGGCTTTGTGGTTATCCCCTGGATAATCAGATGCTTCAGAAGGACTATTATCTCCCTGTGAGAGATGTGGAGCCAGACTGCCGGGACACACCTACACAGCACAAGGCAGCACCGTGCAGAAACTTCTGGGCCAGCTCTGAACGAGCAAAGCTGGCTAGAAAGATTTCAGGTGCGTAAGCTACCTCATCCAACGCTCCTGCGCGTACGTCCGAGCATCTCCGAGCCACAGCTGCAGAAATACATGGAACGACCGAGGGCAGTCTGCACCGCACAATGAAGCATGGCCACAGGCTCTTGCTCTTGGGACCACTGAAATCACTTGCGGGCTCCTGCAGAACTACAGACTGAATGCAGCAGTGCTATAAACACGTACATATTTTGCTTTTTTAGACATTTGCTTTTGTAGACAATCAAAGAAACAAACAGGATCTTATAGGTCCCAAAAGCCCGTGGCTTTCCTCCATTTCTGCCTTGCCAGAAGTTTAACTGCAGAGGAAGAGAAGGTGAAACTGTGACCCATTTATCAAATTTCCTTAGGTACACAGTACACAGGGCTACTCAGCTACATAAACTCTTTATTTAACAGTTCCTTCCGTAGGAAACAACAGTTACATGTTTAAAGAACCGTATAACTGTACTGACTTGCAGAGTTTGTACCCAAACCATTTCTTGAAATAAGTTAGCCAAGAAATATTAGACTTGGAGAATTTTTCTTTTCACCTAGTATCAGATGTTCAAAATACACCTGCACATCTTCATTTGAGGCAAGGTATGAGTGTATGTGTGTGAATTTTTTTACTTCTTTTTCAGTATTCAAAAAAAAAAACACTTTTGAAATGAAACTGTAGTTTGGAAACAAAAAACATCAAGATAGTTCACTTTGAAAATGTCACAGACATTTAAAAACATTCTGGAAAAAGACAGTATTTGTTAAATTAAACTCACTATTTATAATTTCTGTCCCCTCACAAATCTTCATATTTTCAGTGGAATTACTGTCATCGATTTTCCTTTTCTTCTACCCTAGTAGGTATGAAAGATGAACCGTAACATAAAGTCACTTTTCTTTGTTAATTATATTGATGTGATGTGTTAGATACTTTGGAAAATCCCACTAATGATACATACACTTTTCCAAAATAAAAACTATTAAAACTAAAACTAACTTCATTATTCAGTCAGCCTCCTCCATTATTTATCCCTCTTGATTTGAAAGTAGGACTCCAAATCACAGCACTAAGAGTTTGCTGCGAATCCCTGGAACGGAGCCTCACCACAATTAGCCACTGATCCAGCTGCTAGTACCATGACAAGGGAACACAAACTCCCTCCTCCTTGAGGCTACAGCTCCACAGAGAAACCCTTCAACATCACAGGCTTCCACCACTACATTTCTTAACTTAATAAACAGCATCAGCTCAAAGCTAAGTTCTTAAGCTGCAATGAGGTGCACACATTTTTATTCATTAGGAAATGAGAGTTTTTTCATCATGGACCCGTCTGACTTTTCTGTATGTGTAGATATTTATTTTTTTGCCCAGTTTTGCTAACACAACATTGCATATGCTGAAACTGATGTAACAAGATCTCTCACGCAGAACTAGATACACATTAAAAACGTTCTTTTTCAAAGTTCTTTCACCATAAGAATAAAATCTCACTAACGTGTGAGAGACCTGTGGCGAATACTCGCATTTTATGAACGAGGTTAGTGAACAATGAGCTGGGAGAAAAGCAGAAATCAAAGAGACAGCTCTGCAAAACTCACAGCACTCACTGAATGTGACAGGTGTCACTTAATTTTAATTATTTATGACAGTATTTCAGAATATACTTGTTAACATACGGGAGTATGAAAGGAGACCACTTTACAATACCCAGCCGCTAAGCGGCCACTAGGAAATGGTAGGAGACAGCAAGAACTTTAGTAACACTTTCCAGTAATTCTGTTAATTTAAAAATGTTTTGTTATCTTGCAAGCTGTATCTACTACTACTGCAAACAGACACAGATTCTTCTCAGTGTCCTTGGTATCTGTCAACACAGGGCATGTAATCCACATTGCACCTACGGCATAAGGGGTCCATGCAAGCCATTCCTGTACCTGTGCAACGCATCACAGCTTTTAAATGTTATATTACAAACCAGCGATCGAAAATGTTGTGCACAGCCTCGCCACAGCTTTGCATTAGTTGTCTCAGGTTAGTACAAAGACCTACCCATGCTGATATGATTACAAGACAATAGCTATACTCAGACGCTTAATGACAATTTTTGGAGCCTACCTTTAGAACCATTTTTTCAGTCTTGCCTCCGATTTGTATTTGAAATATGCAACATAAAAGAACCGATCATTCAAATGTTACAACTTTCTGTTATTAACTGTGATACTTTAACCATATGTATAACAGTTTCTCTGTTTAATACACAGTACTTAATTTTTCCGTGTTAAAAAGCCTTCCATTGCCTTTAATTATGCTCACGAGGATGGAGAACTGAAAAAACATATTGTTTGCCTGAGGCCTTGGGTGGAAAAGGAAGGTTTCACAACCCAGGGAATCACTTTTTGGTGATGTGAAAACTTTTCATACTCCAGATCCCAGACTGAAATCCCCTGCTCACATCTTGTAAGTGAAGTGTGATCCCAAACTACTCCAAATTGATTAAATGAACGCCAAGCAGGCAACCAATATAGAGGCAGTTCGTTCCTTGACCTATATACTTGGCAGATGTATTTATATGTGTATGTTTAATTGGTGGGGGAGGAAATATCCACCTCAAGACGTAATAAGCACATGCGTTTGCATTTGCATTGTATTAAATAATGATGTAACATTAGAATCCCTTAGGAGCATCATGCTAATTTCTTACCTACCGAGTTTGGCTTCTGCAAGTCTCTCTTTGCCAGCCCAAACTTCCACGCCGCTTAGGTCGCGCGGAAGCGGTTCGCTCCCTTCCGGAACTGCCTGCCTTTGGGGACGCTGGCCGCCCCGATCCCTCACCCAGGCCCCGAGCGGCCCGGCGGGAACCTCGTCCCTCACAGGGCCGCGGGGCGCGGGGCGGGACGGGCGGCCTCGCCCCGGGACCAGGCCCTCAACGGCCGAGGCCACGAGGCGCCCGCGGGCGCCGGCGCTGGACGCAGGTGCCGGTGACCAGGGAAGGGGGGCCTGGAAACCGCCGCCCCTCACGGCCTGCCCGCAGGCGCCCCCCAGCCACCTCGGTAAGGCCGCGGCGCTCGGCTCCGGGGCAGCCGGAAAGGCCTGGGCCCCCTTTCTTTTTTTTTAACCAGAAATTGAATTCAGAGCCCCTTCAGGGTCAGCGGTCCCCGCGGATCCCCGTTAACTCAAGTCCCCCCTGGCGGAG